>NC_143129.1:14964015-15264393 GCF_059928025.1 Delphinapterus leucas
ACAGCCCAGATCATCCTCTCTTGCCCAAGGGGGCAGAGTGAGCAGGGGGCTCCTTGTAGGAACTGAGCCCACTTTGGACTCAAATTTATTATCTCTGCTTCCAACAGAACGCTGACTTCACTCCAATCCCTGCGGTCATTTGGTAATCCCTTAGGGCAGGAAAAGATCTTAATTACCAGAACTCACAAAGTCCTGTCATCCACATGAAGACACATCATTTCACAAGCTCGGCAATGAGTATATGTGTCAACATCATTAATCAATATTTACTTGGTAGCATCTGTCACGTGCCTACCGTGATGATATATGTGAGATGCTGAAAGAACGGTCTAGGCAACAAGAATTGTGTTAAGTGCGAGAGGAGAGATTCCAGTGGCCAGGAGGGTCTGGGAGGATGTAGAGCAAGGAGGACTTAGGACACAGTAGGGCCTTGAGGGGTGTGTAGGATTTAGAGAAGCCAAGGAAGGAGGGAGTAGATAAGCAAAAGCATAGAGTTTGGATTGTCTGTGGTATTTGAGGAATATTCCACAATACACAGAACCTTTGTCCATCTTTTCCTGAAGAACTCCCAGCCCCTTCCCAGGGGTAGTCTTGCCCTGGGAGCCATTCATGCTGTAGGTGACCATCGGGGACGCAGTGGTGGGTGTTGCTCATTTTATTTTAATTAATTAATTAACTTATATAAATTTATTTATTATTTTTGGCTGCCTTGGGTCTTCGTTGCTGCCCACGGGCTTTCTCTAACTGTGGCGAGCGGGGGCTACTCTTCGTTGTGGTGCGCGGGCTTCTCATTGCAGTGGCTTCTCTTGTTGCAGAGCATGGGCTCTAGGTGCTGGTGCTTCAGTAGTTGTGGTGCGTGGGCTCAGTAGTTGTGGCTCACGGGCTCTAGAGCACAGGCTCAGTAGTTGTGGTGCACGGACTCAGCCGCTCCGCAGCACGTGGGATCTTCCCGGACCAGGACTCGAACCCATGTGCCCTGCATTGGCAGGCGGATTCTTAACCACTGCGCCACCAGGGAAGCCCAGGTGTTGCTCATTTTAGGCTGCTACGCTGATGGGGTTTCTGCCAAACCCTGCAGCCCGGCCTTTGGCATTCAACGCCAGGGCCTCCAAGTGAGCAAGACAGAAGGATGATCTGTCTTCACCAGCAGCAGGTAGCTAGGGGGCCAGCCACAGCCCTCCACAGGCATGGAGACGTTCAGATGCACAGATGCAAAGATAAACACTGGTTCTCAGATACAGTGAGATCCGGATACAGTGCCAGCCAGCCTGGAAAGTCCTATGGAAGCCCCACCATGGGAGCCCTGAGTCCCTGCTGATCATCTACTACAGGAGGCCAGGAACTTGTTCAGGAAATAAAATCATTTTTCCTCAAGCCAGATTATCTGTCTTAGGACAGGCTCCCTAGAGGCAGAGCTTGAGGCAGGGATGGGGTTCCCGTGATCTGTGGAGGGTCAGCCCTTCAGGAGAAAGCTGTCAGAGACCGAGGGAAGGAGGGTCGAGGAGGGATGGAACCGGGAAGGATGTGATCGAAGGTAAAGTCTGGCGCCGGCCCCATGGTGGAGGGGGGGAGTGGGGGTGTGCCGTGGGGATGGTGGGACTGGGCTCTGAAAAGTGGTCCTTCCTTGAGATCAGGGGCTATGTTTCTGTAGCCTGGATCAGACGGGGGCTGCGGGCTCTGGTGGGAGGAGAGAAGAGACTTAACTCCTAGGTTGGCTCTGGCCAGGAGGGAGCTTGGAGAAGCGGAGTAGCATGAACTGTTAGCAGCCAACATTCCTAGCAGCCGAGTAATGGGTGTAGACGCCCAGGAAAGTCCATCTGGGCAGAACTAGGCAAGTGCCCCACAGTGTTTACCACAATATCAGGACAGGGACTTATTATTGTTAAGTAGTTCAGTGTCACTCTTCACCCTACCTGCCTCCCTGGACCCAGATAGGGCCCCAAACCCACCTGCACAAGAAATCAGGGCCCATCACAAAGCTTTTTCTTGGTAGCAGCACAGAGAAGTGGCCAAAGCCTTGACACTGTGTTTTTCTTCCTTTCCATCAGGTGATGGCTCTCCTAGGTAGGGCAGGAGGTCCCGGTGCCATTCTCTGTAAACCAAGCAAGGTAATTGCGGTCAGTACAAAACAGCCCTGGGGGCAGGAATTGAGAAAGGTGTGTGTAGGTTTCCTCTTTTCCAGTTACACAAGGAAGTAACTTTGGCTTTGAAGTTGCAATATCTATGATTTACTGGCATTTGGAGAATAGATTCATACTGAATCACTTTTATAGCATCAGAACAGCATATGCTTCCTCATTAAGTGGAAAAACAAACTGGAGAGAAGAGACTTAACTCCTAGGCCTGGCTCTGGATTTTAGTCTCCCAGATTTTCTTACTGTAATTGAACCACGAAGCTTTTAAGTGTAAAAAGAAATGGAATGATACAGTTTTAAATTCTTATCAGTTCTGATGGGAAATGGTGGCTTTTGTAGAGTGGGTGGAAGTGAAATGGGGAAGGAGTATGACAGGAATGAATTTGTCCAGATAAAGAAAAAAGAATAACAGTCTCATGTTAAAACAATTTTTCAACAAAACATTTGGCTTAAAATTTACTTAAATTTCTGATGTAGTTCACTTTTAGAATTTTACATACACAGACTTATGAAATGGGGATCATAGTGTACAGTTTGTAACCTGTATTTTAATTAATAATGAATATTATAAGTTATACAAATATATATATTTTTCTAAAACACATTTTTAAATGGATAGCCTTCCATTTTATGAATGTGTCATAATGTGTTTAATTGATCTTCTGTTGAACATTTAATTTATTTCTGGGGCAGTGACATTTTGATTTTAATTATGCACAGTGCCAAAACAGTATCACAGATAAATAGGCTGGATTCATGTTGTTTGGTCACAGGATTTCCTTTGTCATTGAATAAAATTTGTAAAAGTACTTTTGCATTTCAGAACAAATTTACTAAGTGGTTATCTTCTTGATGAAATGCCTCATGTGATGGAGACCAGTGCAATTTAGAAGCACAAGTTTATTTAAAAATTATCCAACAAATACGTACTTCCACAAGCAGAATTTTCCATTCCAAGACTTCTGAGGTAAAGGGGAAATTGGTATAATCCTTACTGCCACAGTAAAATTAAAATCATGCTGCAATAAAGTCCTTATACTGAGCAGTTAGTGGCTCCTGGGAAATGATTTTTAATTAGAAAAAAACCAACAAATGACATTGAATCACTAGCTTTTTTTGGCATGTCATTCATTACTAAGGAAATATGAGAAAGACCACTCGGTTTGAAAGTCAAAACAAACCACACCATTGTTCAAGTCCTCTGGTTTTCGAGGGCCTAAGATGTGTCCCAGCTCTGGTGTTCCAGTTGTGGTGTCTTGTAAGTAAGTTCTTGCCTATTAATTGAGTAGGGGGCCACTGCACAATCTCTATGGTCCCTTTTGTTCTAAGAACAGAAATTCTAAGAATAGAAAGATGCAGAAATTCACACAGAGTTAGGCCCAGAGCCAGGGATATTGCCTTCTTATGATTCTGAGCTCTGCAGAACACCTACACACACACACACACACACACACACACACACACACGTACAGTTCCTTTAAAACAAAACATAAGAGACTTTGATTCCAAAGTCACCTACACCATTAACTAGCTGTCTTAGAGTTCACCTTTGTGTGTCAGTTTTTGCATCTATAAAGTAAGGGGTTAAACTAGAACAGATGGAGAGCCACAGACTTTTAGTGCTGGAAGGTACTGTCAACCTTTAAAACAGAAAGGTAAGCGGTTTAGCCAGCAACATGACGGCTATTTGGGTAGCAGAGGAATTGCAATTTGGGACATGCAAACTATGGCAAACCATGGACAAGTCCAGAGAACAAAGGTGAGCAGAATTTTTTGTTTTTATCAGCACAATCACCCTTTTGTTTTTGTTAATTTTTCTCACACCTCATTTATAGAGGAAAGGAGGAAGCTGGGGGTGGTGTTTAGAAGAGAGGAGAGTTCGGGGTTGTGGTGGCTTCTCATTGGCTGAGTTGCAGCGAATTCTCATTGGCTGGGTCGTCACTGGGTGAGGAGAAAATCTTCCTTTTTTCTGCTGGAGTAGTACCTGCCTGAGCGCCTCCCTCTTTAGGGTTTCCTGACTCCATTTTGAATGAGGTTTCCTTTTATTCATGTTCCTAGTCCTTTGTGGAATCAATGCAATCCTTTCTTTTTCCAAATAGGAAATCGAATGCTAGACGGGATCGGGGGATACAGAGAGTAGGGGTTACAGCTCAAGTTTATACCCAGATCGTTTAATAAGCACATCCAGTGTGCTCTCACATGATTACCAATCTCACAGCTATTTTGCTCTAAAATTTATGAATTCGTGATCATCCAAATGAGAGTTTATACTAAGAGTGAACATGATGACTAGGATCCTATAAATTTGTCATGTTTTGGGCAGGGGGACTGTTGCTCAAAATTGGCAGTCAGCTAACAAGCTTTGAGTGCCCTTTGAACACAGGTTGTTTTGCTCTTCATCCAGAGAGAATAAATTTAAACCATCATCTATCTTTCTTAAGTCCCTATCTGCCCGTTCTCAGACTCAGCCCTGTGGCTAAAAGCATGGCCAAAAATAGTAACACAGAAAAAACAGATACAAACAAGTAGTAACTTGGAGGGGGAGTGGGTAAAGCAAATGATCACAGAGCAGACTGTGCTATTTATTCGAGTCAACTCTTAAAATAGGGACAGGCATAATCTTGTGGACACAATCTTATTTTGAAATAAAGTACTTTCTATTCAAATATCAGCTGGCCTTGGGGCTAATGTTAATGCAGCTTTGCAACCAGTTACTTTGTAGATGACACAGTGTATCAGCAGATTTGCATGCAACTGTGACCCTGGTGAGGCTAACACTTGCTCCTTCTCTGGGAGGTAAGGCTTCAAGGGAGTCAACTTGCAGACAGTGGTACAGCCTTCCTCAGAGGCTGCCAGGTGGGAGGTGGAGAGGGTTCTCTGATCCCAGTCATTTTCCCTGACGTAGATGTTGTTGGGTGCATTAGGTGTTATTAGCAACTAGAGTCAACAGGACAACATAGGGGTGGGGATGTAAGAAATACGTAGCAAGCAGAGAACCAGAAGTCGCCGGGTCATGTAGAAATGCACTCCGGGTTCGGCCCCTGGCCAGGGGGTGGAGCTTCCTTTTCTGCTTGTTTCTTCATCACTGACATAGGCATTGCTAACTGTTCTTGAACATGTTTATTCAAGGAGTGAGAAAGTCGAATTACCCTACACCCCGAGTACTGATTACGGTTGAGCGTGAATTTTCCTCCAACCCACTCAAGGATGGGAAAGGTTAGTTGAGCAGACGATCACACTAGCTACCAAAACCTTCCTAGAGGAAATGGACCACCCCTTAGTTCTCTATATCATGATGCTATGGCAACATGCCAGAGAGGAGGGATCAATAAACTTTTTCTATGAAGAGCTAGTTAGGAAGTATTTTCAGCTTTGCAAGCCACACAGTCTTTGTTGAAACTGTACAACTCTGCTTTGCAGGCTGAGTGCAGCCGTAGACAACGAATAAATGAATGAGTGTGTCTGTGTTTCAACAATATTTAATTTACAAAAAGAGGGGCAGGATGAATTTATAGTTTGCCAACCTCTGCCAGAGAACGTAGACCTATCTTATATCTGTTATAGATGTGGGTGGTGCTATTTTCTGCTAGTTATTCATTTAGAAATCTTGGTGTTATCTTTGATTTCTTTTTCTCCTTTATTTTCCACATTTACTCATTAATCAGTGTAATTGATTCTCCCTTCTCAATAGCTTGTCTGTCGTCTCCTCCAAGGCCTTTTTTGACCAACTTATCTAAAGCAGGTTCAACCCATCTGTTTCCTGTCTCAGCGCACTGTGTATTATTTCCTTCATAGCTCTGGCTACAGCATGAAATTATCTCATTTATTTGCTTACTTGTTTATTATTTGTCTCCCACACTGGAATATTCTTGAGGGTAGGTTCTTTGTCTCTCTTCTTTACTGCCTGGCACAAGGCAGGTGCTTAGTGAATATTTGTTAAAGAGAAAGGACCCAGGGACTTCACTGGAGCCAAGTGGTTAAGACTTCACCTTCCAATGCTGGGGATGCAGGTTTGACCCCTGATTGGGGAGCTAAGATCCCGACATGCCTTGGGACAAAAAAACTGAAACATAAAACAGAAGCAATATTGTAACAAATTCAATAAAGACATTAAAAAAATGGTCTACATCCAAAAAAAAAATCTTATAAAAAATAAAGAGAAAGGACCCAGAAAAAGTCCCCTAGCCTCTAATTTCTCACATTCTGCATTTCATCTTTCATGTGAAATCTAGAGCTGTGACATCAGTCAAGGCCCAATAGGAAAAAGCTAACATGCTTAAAATAGAATAAATAAAGAGGGGATTAATACAGGGGCTGTGAAGCCACTATGGAGAACAGTATGGACGTTTCTTAAAAAACTAAAAGTAGAGCTACTGTATGATCCAACAATCCCACTCCTGGGCATATATCTGGAGAAAACCATAATTCGAAAAGATATATGTACCCCAATGTTCATCACAGCACTATTTACAATAGCCAAGACATGGAAGCAACCTAAATGACCATCGATAGAGGAATGGATAAAGAAGATGTGGTACATATATACAATGGAATATTACTCAGCCATTAAAAAGAATGAAATAATGCCATTTGCAGCAACATGGATGGACCTAGAGATTGTCATACTGAGTGAAGTAAGTCAGACAGAGAGAGACAAATACCATATGATATCGCTTATATGTGGATTCTTAAAAAAGGGTGCAAATGAACTTATCTACAAAATGGAAATAGAGTCACAGATGTAGAAAACAAACTTATGGTTACTGGGGTGTGGGGGGGTAAATTGGGAGATTGGGATTGACATATACACACTACTCTATATAAAATAGATAACTAATAAGGACCTGCTGTATAGCACAGAGAACTCTACTCAATACTCTGTAATGGCCTACATGGGAAAAGAATCTAAAAAAAGAGTGGATGTATGTATATGTATAACTGATTCACTTTGCTGTACACCTGATACTAACACAACATTGTACATCAACTATGCTCCAATAAAAATTAAAGGGGCTGTGAATAAAAGTGTGTGCACGTGACAGAAACAAAAAGGAATAGTGGGGCTGTTAACCGTCTATAGGTCTGAGATCGCAAGTCAAGGAGTTGTAACAAAAGCCTGAAATGAGAGGGTTCTGGGGAGAGATCCACCATCTCAGTCAGCTTGGGCTGCCATAACAGAATACCAATGACTGACTCAAACAAGAGAAGTTTTTTTCTCACAGTTTGGAGGCTGGGAAGTCTAAGATCAAGGTGCCAGGCACTCAGGTCTCTGGTAAAAACTCTCTCCTGGTTTGCAGATGGCCGCCTTCTTGCTGTGTCCTCATGCAGTGGAGACAGAGTAAGCCTTCCCGTTATCTCTTCTACAAGAATGCAAATCCCACCCTCCTTTAACCTTAATTTCTTCCTTATTCCAAATACAGTTGCATTGGGGGTTAGAGCTTCAACACACGAATTTGTGGGAACACGATTCAGGCCATAACACCCCCCCCGATGACCGGACCTGTCCCCTTTGGTCATGGAAGGCAGCCAGCCAGAGACAACACCCAGGATGGGAGCAGAGGAAGAAACACCCTCACCTCATTCTCATCCCTTCATTAGCTCTGCTCAGACTGTGAGAACCCAACCACGGCCCAGAAGGTGAGGGAGACAACTCATAAAATTTATAGTTAAAAGCCTCCTGGATTTGGAGTCGTACACAAGACCTCTGGTGCCCTCATCCCTTTGGCCTCTTGGCATCCACTCGTGTTTGTGAAAAAAGTTAGTGTCCCCATCGCAGAGGACACACGAATTCCCATCAGTTACTGAATCGTCAAGGGGTGATTTGGCTGAATTGTCAATCAGTCATGCCCGTGTCTGGAACTACAACATTAGTGATCACTGGGGTTTTTCATGCAAGGCAGCATAGGAAAAAAGGAAAAAAAAATCAAATGACACAAACTGTAGCTGATCCAGTCCCCACATCTGTAACTGGACTTAGCAGAGTTTGGTAATTAGTGCTTCTTTCCTCTACCACACAGTCATCTTATTTGAGGGTCTGTCTCTTGGAGTCATTTTTGTACTACAGGTTTCCCCTGCTATCTGAAAGTAGAGCATTCCTCTGAAACCTTTCGTAAACCAAAATGGCATAAAGCGAGGAAGAAGCAATTACCTTAAGACGTATCTTGCTAATGGATGCACAAAATAAATGGAGTTGAAGCACAGATGCTCACAGACACAGTTCAGAGCTGTGGCCGCTTGACGCTGAGAAACAGTGTGGTTCCCAGGGAAGGAGTTTGGTGGTGCCACTGTTGCTACCTGCAAAACAAATACTGAATGCTAGTTTTGCTTTTTGCCTTTTTTTGTAAAGGTGAAAATCCTCTCTGGATTTCTTTCGGTTAGCAAAAGCAGACACTAATGTAGGTCTTTTGAAAAAGCGAAGTGGCATAAAGCAAACTTTCAAAAAACAGGGGATACCTGTACTGTATTCATATATGCAGCAGGAACCATATGGCAACTCAGATTGATACGGAACAAGGTTCTCTGCCTTCCCCAATCAACAGAAATTGACTAGAGGTCAGACCAGAAATTCAGGCAAGGCTTTACTGGGGCTCCTGCTGCAGCAGTGGGGAGCTAAAACAAGTAACAGATTCCCTTGCTGACTCGCTCCCCGAAGGTGGGGGCAGCTGGTTCCTTATGCGGGGTGAGGGTAGGTGGGGGTGTGTCCAGGGGTCAGGCTGGAGGGGTGGCTTGGGTGTTTTGCCCACCCCTTTGGTGGTGTTGAGTGCAGAGGGCATGCACAGTACCCTGCTTTTGCTCCCAGCTCTTCAGAAGTGGCAGTTGGGGTGTTTTGGGGTCTTTCTGTGTCTTGTCCAGAATTTGCCCCAACTGCACATGCATGCCATTATTTTTAGTCCCTTATAGTTTCTTTGTACTTCATTGCTTGAGAAGATGTTTGTCCAGGTGCCAGCATTGTAGCACTGCGGCAAAGGGTCCCAGGTCCCAGCCTGTCTCATAACTGCTCAGGCTCCCAACTGGTCCAAACCACACAGAAGCCAGAAACCAAGAAAGTGTGTTGATGTGGTCCAGCCAGAGTGGCCTCTGGGGGCAGAGAACTAGGTTGAGAAAGGTGAGAGAGGGTCTTGAAGGGCAAACAAAAGATCTGGTGTATCATTATACTCTTGAAACACAAGTCAGATGATTCTTAAAACAAAATCTCACCTGTGATGGCTTTTTATTGCCACAAAATAAAAGCCAAAGGACTTAACATGATACCGAAATCCTCCCACAATCTCTCTTCATCACAGCTTTCCTGCTTTGACTTTCATCTCTTTCACAATCCATGTTGCTATTTGTACCACGCACTTTGTATTTTTGTTCTCCTTTGTAACTCACACCAGGAGGCAATTCTTCCTTGTCTGATCTTAAAACTCAGTTTAAAATTCTGTCCTTCTGAAGCTATATATTATAGTTCCTTCTTCTCTTCTCCCTCTATAGTTATTCCAGTTGTATTATCCTTCTCCTTAATGGAGCCCCTACTGTATTTATGGATTGTGTTAGGGGCATTGACTATATCATTAATTCTTATAGGAATCCAGCAACATGGCTATTCGGATTCCTTATTACAAATAAAGAATCTGAGCGCCAGAGTGATCTAGCTGTCACCATCTTACCCACTGAGGATAGCATAACTAGTGATGGAACAACCAGATGTAGGGAGCCTCCTGATGGGACGCATTGTGAGATACAGATCACCTCCCAGGAGGGATTCTTGCCAAAATGTTTAGCTTAAATCTAATCATGTCTTTAGATCTAACACCTGGTTTGTAGGGAATACGGGGAGTAGAGGACCATGGTAAAATAGTACCTGAAGAAACGGTCAGACAAAAGCATGAAATGGGACCTTCTGTAAGACAACTGGTCTACTTCCAGTCAGTGGTCAATTTTATGGAAAAAAAGGAAGATGGAGAACTCTTCTAGATGGAGACATAACAGATATAGAACAACCAAATACAATGTGTCATCTTTGATGGGGTCCTTATTTGCCCAAAGTCATAAAGCATGTAGCAGCAGAGTTGTAATTCAAGCTTATCGTTGTCGGAGCTGGTAGAGCATCTGTCTGTGCCCTGCCTGGATCCTCATGGCACTCAGTGTTCCCATCTCTACCAGCCCTTCTGTGTCAGAGGCTCTCTGCCTGGGGGCTGTCTCGTTGTGGGGAGGGGGCACTCCTGGGGCAGTCCAGAAGGGGTTGGAGAGTTAATGGCCCTGGGAGTAACCCTCAGCCAATAAAGGAGAAAGTTTGGAGACTAAACAACTCAGCTTCCTCTTTGGGGTGAAAAACTCTGAAGCGCGGTTTCCACCATTTCCCACTGGTCCTGGTGAAATTTATTCCCACTTACTCACAGAATCCATCTCCTCATTAGCACACCCTGCGTGGACTTCCTTCCCACCCTGACCCACTTCCCCACTGCACAGGCAGTGCTTCCTGAGATCACTTTCCAAATAAACCACAAACACTCAGCATCCTTTCCTCCAGGCCTGCTTCTGGGGTAGCCCAGTTTAAAACAGGTGTCCAAACTCCTGCTCTTTCCCCCAGACAACAGTGCTACCCTCACCCACCCAGTCCTGTGACACAGTTGGTGGCATAGTTCACAGAAGGGGACTAGGTTTTGCAGGCACCTAAACCCAGAGCCCACCCCTGGCTTCTCCTCTAGCTTATTGCCTGACCTCAGGCAACTGAAACTCTCTGAGTCTCCATATTCTCATGGGCAACATAGGTTAACGATAGGGAAGTTCCTCTATTTACGGGCTTTCAACCTGTGAACTCTCATAGGTGCAACGGATCTTGTGCCACTTGGTGACTTTTCTGGCACTAGGTTTATTGATGAGCTACGAACGTTTACAAAACTAGGTAATAATTGAAGTAACTCACCGTAAGACGCTAGTGATGCTTGAACAAGTTCATTTTGTACACATGGACTTAGCACAGCCTCCAGGAACGTGATGCACTGGTGAGTCAATGCGTTTCTGAGCCAGTCAGGGAATGACTGTCAAGATGACGTATCCAAGTAGAGGGCACAGCCTCACGTCTGACAAAAGAGCTGCCCAGTGATAAGAGCCTTTGTGGTCACATGTCTTTCTCTAGAGGGGGTGGAAGCAGTGTTTTCTTCATTTCAGAAATTTCCTTATAGTATTGTGCAAAAATGAATAAGACAAATTTTACATCCTGCAGCTTCTTTTTCAAAATATGTTTGCAAAATTCACAGTGTATCACCAGCAACACGCTGTACTGGATGCCCACTTACCAAATGCAACCTCGTTCATTTTCACAGCTTCCTCATAGCAAATTTTCTTCTTTCATTTCTCTGTCTCATTATCACATCATTGGGATTGTGTCAACCAATCTAGTGCTTTCATACCATCACTTATGAGAGTTTTCGTCTCCAGATTCTCAGCCTGTGGCTCTCACTGTTTAACAATCAGCTTGATCTACCTTGCCTCCTTAACACACTGGCATAACTTTTCCGTTTGAAAAATTGTTTTCCTGTTCATATTACTGATTTCATTTAGTTTTCAACTCTAGTAAGTGTAATAGGTATAGCGACTATTAGTATATTCACAACTACAAATTAGCTTTCTCTTGATAGCAATTTAATAATATTACTTAGTGACCTTGTCTGTTTAGCATTTCTTGTTCTTCGACAAATATAGATTATTAAGTTGCTCTTTTTACTCTTAAACTGCCTTCTTTTATTATTTCTCTCCTTTCATTAGGTTATTACCTGTATGAACATAATGGTCTCTTACTCTGTGGGTTTACATCTAGACCAATGCTGTCCAGTAGAAATTTCTAAGGTGATGGGAATGCTCTATATCTGGGCTCTCCAGTAGGGTAACCACCAGTCACATATGGCTGGAGAGCACTAGAAATGTGGCTAATGTGACTGAGGAACTGAAATTTTCACTTGATTTACATTTTTTTTTTTTTTTGAGGTACGCGGGCCTCTCACTGTTGTGGCCTCTCATGTTGAGGAGCACAGGCTCCGGACGCGCAGGCTCAGCGTCCATGGCTCACGGGCCCAGCCGCTCCGCGGCATGTGGGATCCTCCCGGACCGGGGCACGAACCCGTGTCCCCTGCATCGGCAGGCGGACTCTCAACCACTGCGCCACCAGGGAAGCCCGAGGTTAAATATTTTTGAGTCATCTCTTATCTGCTTTCTCCCCTCCTCTCAGAGCCTCCTTTCCCTAAGAGGTCCAGAGTCATCCTGTTTCTCCAGCCGACCATTTGCCGTGTCCCCTCCACCCCTCACTCTGGACGTCACCGCGCACCCCTCGAATCACTCACTTCCATGAAATGCTCAGAGTGGACAGGCTTCGTTGTCTCCTCCTGAAAGTGTGTGTCCACCAGGGCCACCCGGCGCTGCGGTGGGGAGGACAGGCCTGCGGCAGAAATGGTGCTGTGCTTCTCACCCACGTGCCGTGACCTGGGTCTGGGCGAGTCACGTCACCCCGTGTCCTCAACTATAATGTGGGGATAATAACAGCCTCTAGTCCATGGAGTTAATGTGAATATTAAATAAAACACCATACACAGAAGTGTTTCGTCTAGTGCTGGGTACACAGTAATTATCAAATAAGTGGGTTGTTGGTGGTGGGTTTTGTTTTTTGTTTTTTTAGGGGAAAATGGCTTATATGCTCTCATATGAATTTCTAAGGATAATATTGCAACAATGATAGACAGTTTGCGGAGAGATTCCTAATGCTCTTCACAGGGTCCTCTATACGTATATATTTGTTGACTGCATGAATAAAGGATGAATTACTTGCTTCCTCTGACAAACAGATGACCTGTTCTTGACATGTTCAAGGTTACCTGCTGAGTTGGTAGAGGCAGCAGTCAGAAGGCCAGCTTTAACTATTTGACTCTGTGCTCTCAAAAAGGTTTTTTTTTTTAATTTAAAAAATTTATTTAATTTTGGCTGCATTGGGTCTTCATTGCTGTGCGCAGGTTTTCTCTAGTTGCGGCGAACAGGGGCTACTCTTCGTTGCGGTGCGCGGGCTTCTCATTGTCGTGACTTCTCTTGTTGCGGAGCACGGGCTCTAGGCGTGTGGGCTTCAGTAGTGTGGCACGTGGGCTTCAGTAGTTGTGGCACGTGTGGCTTGTGGGCTCTAGAGCGCAGGCTCAGTATCTGTGGCGCACGGGCTTAGTTGCTCCGCAGCATGTGGGATCTTCCCGGACCAGGGCTCTAACCTGTGTCCCTTACATTGGCAGGCAGATTCTCAACCACTGCGCCACCAGGGAAGCCCCTCAAAAAGATTTACTGTTCAAAATGAGCATAATATTGTCAATGGTAAGTGTAATTTGGCAGAGTGGGACTTTATGTTTCCAGTTTACATTATGCCTTGTTTGAATGTTTTATAAGCATAGATTATTTTTATAATAAGAAAAAGTAATTACGTATAATTATATTAATCAAGTACCTTGAATTACTACCACAGTACCTGTGTGGAGCCTCATGATTAAAATTTCTGACTGAAGAAAATTTGTAATACTTGGCAGTTTACCTAAAAATTCGGATAGGTTTTTCAGTATTAGTATTTTCTTTATGGTCAGTAAAAAAAAAAAGTAAGATTCATGTGAAATTGACCTAATAGGTCCTCAGCAAACACACACGCACAGTTTTATAAAAATTCAATACACAGGAAATTCTAGTCAGAACAGGGTAATACACTTACCAATCTTCGTAGTGATCAAAGCTTTGATGTCATTGTTTACTCTTTGTAGGGCTATATTTTTCTCAGAAAAAAAGAAGAAAGGAGAATAAAAAAAGAGACTGTCTTTCTTCAAAGCCAGTAGCTATTACATATTTTTTTCCTAATCCATGTGGAGTATAGCGGTAAAGAATTCATAATTTCCTTTAAGAATTGACGTTTGTAGTTAGAAATGCCTTGCAATTAGCAGATACAGATAGGTGAATCAGATTAATAAACGTGCTAAGGTTCATTATTTTTCCACTGGTAGCTCCCAGATTAATACAACAACAAAAATTAAGGAAGTTGAATTTTTTTTTATTCTGTGCTTAAATTAAGAGAGTCATACATTATTGATCTGGATACATTTGCAAAACCTACGTGATGTACCCCTGGTGAAGCCCTGTGAAATGTGACCTCTGCACATTGCTAAATTGTACAAAACTTCGAAATAAAACATCAGTATCTCTAATATGTTTGCCAAAATAATGAATCATAGTAGCTGCTGTCGGTAAGTTAACAGCCAGTGACGTGTGTTCCTTTTGCTTTCCTTTAACGTTAGAGCAAGTGGTTGGAATCTTTATCACCAAAACCAAACTACTGGGAGCATTCTCATCCCTGGGACAGTTCGTGACTCACACGCTGATCTCAAAAGGGCTGTGATGGGCATTTACCATTGACTCAGTTACAGCGTGTCAGGATCATGAATAAAATATATGTTCTCCCCCACTTCTCTTCTTCCTTCAACCTTTTTTATAACCCCACTTCCTTTCTCTAGCTTGTCAGGGTGGAGGTGGCAGAAGGATTCATTGCAAAGTTGGCAAATATAAAGAATATTCAAATTTTGGGGCAAGTTGCTACCTGTACCACTTAAGCAATTTTTTGTTTGTACCATGAGGATGTTCATGCTTACAGGATGTGTGAGCCCTTACTGAAATATGTTAAGGCATTTAAAAATAGTTTTTTAAATTGTGAAATAGTACATGTTCACTGCAGAATTTTTTTTTAACTAAAACAGTAAGCAGTATAAAGAACAAAAGAAAAGCAATGCATCATTCTACTACCTAGAGATTACCACTAACATTTTGTAATAAAAAATACATAGACCATTTTGTATCCTGTTTTTTCCACTTCATCTTATAGTTAGTCACTTATCCTAAGTCACTAACGAAGTTTTATTTATTTTATTTATTTTAAACTGCAAAACACCACGTAATGCCATGCAAGTTTCATACACCTTTGCTATATTCTTCAATCTTCAGTTCTGAGACTGAGAGAAAACTAATGCATTACTAAGGGAACTTGAAGAAGCTATTTCCTTGGCAATTTTCAGGACAGTGTGAATCCTCCATACCTGAACTGACCATCTAGTTTGTTGAATTGAGTTGGACTTTCTGTTTTCAAGTTCATATCAGACAGAGAAGCATCTTCAAATTTTACTTTAAATTTCCTAAGCATTTCACCAAGCAGTGTGGGCAGTGGGTTTTCTGAACAGCAGCTCCGTTAGAGAAGGGCTATTTTGTGGAAGTTTTACAATCCGATGAAAGAACTTTCTTTTGTGAGCTATTAGCAAGATGAGGAAATTAGAAAATTAGTTTAAAAAGGCCATATATAATTTATGGATGTTGAAATAAGATATTGGGGGTATCTAAAGTCAATAGGGGCAGAGGAATAGAATAGTTCTATACAATTTACATGGAATGCCTAGACATTTCTTTACCTTCTACTGTTATTAAAGCAGCAGAAGTGATGGTCTGAGAAAGAGAAACCCGTTGGGTTATGCCTTGGTGGTAATAAGCATAGATGTCACTGAAGAGGCACTTGGTCAGTGTCCTTTGGGGTCCAATGTTCACAGTTTTCTGGGATCCCACATCACACCAGCAAGAGAGCATGCCCTTGTAGCCTATATTTAAACTTGGCACCTGCCGCGAACACCCCTGGCAGGGCCTTGGAATCAGTGGTGCAGCTGTTAATTTCCACAACTTGCTTTAGTCACTAGCAGGCTGCTGCCAGATTGAGAGGCCGAATGCCATAGGATAAAAGAAATATCAGAGCACAGAGACCTGGAATGACAGGCTAGTCGGACCAAGTTGCGTCATAATTTAGTTCTTCGGTTTGGGCCTATAAGTGTGACTGACCATAGGGAAACAGCAGGCACTGAAACAGTCATCCTTTATCAAAGTCTAGCAGCTGAGTTCCCACTGTGTGACAGAGACTTTCCATTTTCTGGGGATGTTGTGGTGAACGACATAGAAGATATCCTTGCTCTCTTAAGTATGTAACCAACCATATAATCAACATGTTTATTTTTTTGTTGCTGTATTCAATCTAGAAGCCATACATAGAAAAATATGACCCTTGAATGTTCATAGAGCATATTCTAGCAGAGGAGACAGTAAATATACCAGTAAATAAATGATAAAAACACTGGGGCATGATAAGTACAATACAGAAAAATTAAAACAGGAACATAGATAATAGCAGTCATTGGGTGGTCAGGGAAGGCCTTTCTCAGGAGGTGGCATTTAAACTGAGATCCAAATGACCAGAAGGACAGAGCCATGCAAAGTCAACAGAAGGGAACGTGGTCTATTACAGGCAGGAGAAGCACTTAATAACAAGGCCCTAAACTTGCTGTGATTGAGGACGTGAAATCAGATAAGGAGTTAAGAGGAATGGTGTGAAATGGGCCCTAGGGGTTGGCGGGTACAGATCACCAAGGGCTGGACCGGACAAGGTAAGGTGTATTCAGTGTTTTGTTTTATTTTAAAAATTGAAGTGTGATTTACATAAGTAAACTTTTGCCTTTTTCGTGTGCATTTCTATGGGTTTTGACAAATTTATAGTGTTGTGTGACCCCTACAATCAGGATACAGAACAGTTGCATAATTTCCCCAAATTTTCTACCGCCCTCTTATAGTCAGTCCTTCTCTCCACCACTCACCCCTTTAGATCACCGATCAGTGATCTGTTCCTTTAATTTTGCCTTTTACAGAGTGTTATAGAAATGGAATCATATGTATGATTCATACAGTGTGTAGCCATTCGAGTGTAACTTCTTGCATCTGAGATTCATCAGTACTGTATCAGCGCTTTGTCCCTTTGTACTGCTGCGCGGTATTCTATCGTATGGAGGTACCCCAGTCTGCTAATCCACTCACCAGTTGAAAAATGTTTAAGCTGTTTCCAGGTTTGGTGATTATGAATAAAACCACTGTAAACATTCATGCACAGGCTATTGTGTGGACAGAAGTTTCCATTTCACCTGGAAAATAAACACCTAAGAAATAGGAATCCTGGGTCATATGATAAGTGTATGTTTATCTTTATAAGGAAATGCCAGCCCATTTTCCAAAGTGATTACTCTTATGCATTCTCATCAGCAATGTGTGCATATTCCAGTTCTCCACATCCTTGCCAGCACTTCCTACTGTTATTTTATTTATTTATTTTTATTTTAACCATTTTTATAGGTGTGTAGTGAGATCTCAATGTGGTTTTAATTTGCTTTTATCTAATAACTAATAGTGCAACTTTTCATGTGCTTATTTGCCATTTGTATATCTTCCTTTCTGAATGTCTGTTCAAACATTTTTCCCATTTAGAAAAATTGGATTGTTCATATTTTTTGACACTTCTTTATGTATTTTATTTTATTTGTTTTCTTTATGTATTTTAGATACAAGTCCTTGATCAGATACATGTTTTACCAATATTGTCTCCCAGTCTGTGGCTCATGTTTTCATTCTCTTAATAGTGTCTTTCGAAGAGCAGAAGGTTTTGATTTTTGATGGAGTCCAATTTATCAGTTTACTTTTATGGATTGTGCTTTTGGTGTCATATCTAAGAAAAGTTTGCCTAACACAGGATCACAAATATCTTCTCCTACCTTTGCTTTTAGAAGTTTCAGTTTGGGGTTTTGCATTTAGGTCTATAATTCATTATGAGTTAATTTTTGCAAACACACAAGTATGGATTGAAATGTTTTTTTATTTTTGTGTATGCATGTCCAATTTGTCACAATACAATTTGTTGAAAAGACTATATCTTTTCCATTAAGTTGCCTTTGCACCTTGGTTGAAAATCTGTTGATCACGTTTGTGTCCACTTTTGTTCCAATAATCTATGTCTTTATCCTTTCACCAATACCACACTCTCTTGATTATTGTAATTTTTATAGTAAGTCTTAACATCAGGTAGTGTGTGTTCTCTAACTTTGTCCTCTTTTCAAAAAGTATTTTGGTTATTCTAAATCTTTTGTCCTTACACATAAATTTTAGAATCAGCTTGTTGCTTTCTATAAAAAAAATCCTGCTGGGATTTTGGTTGGGATTGTACTGGATGTACAGATCAGTTTGGAGAGATCAGATTTTTAATCTTAAAAGTATAGGATTTTCCTAATCATGAACACAATACATCTCTCCATTTATTTAGGTCTTTGTCTCTAAGAGAGGGGAGGGGAAGGAGGAACATTTGCTTTGAACTGTGTCTTTCCCCAACTTGGGTACTGTTACATTAATAATATATTAAGAAGCAGAAACTCTTGGCCATTTTGGGAGGAGTAAGCATTTTATGTGATATCCAGTTCTCCTACGCTTAGTTTTTTTTTTGCATTCTTTTAAACGTTTTTGGAGAAAAAAGTAGAATCGTAAAATGTAGTAAAATACGTTAACATTAGATCATCCTATACAGTATTTGACAATTTGAAAAATGACCACCTCCACCCAGTATCCCAGGTAATCTCAAGTTGACGGTATTGCTGATAGTGGTCCTGGGCTTGTGAATGATTTACTTTCCAAAGAAAGTCGAGGTTGCTCAACTTCATTCATAGTAAGAGAAATGTCAATTAAAACTATCCAGAGGTTAGGTTTCTCACCTATAAGGTTGGCAAAGATCCAAACGCCTGGAGAACAACGTAATAACCTTCCTTCAGCTGTTCTCCTCTCTGGGGTGTGAGGATTCATTGGTTGAAGGGTTGTGCCCACCCAGATCCTCCCTCCTGTTCTGGAATCCTGGAATTCTCTCCTCAAAGGGCCCTTAGCTCACTTCCATGGTGTGCATGGTGTGCATGGGCCTCTCACCAGGGTCCATCCACTTGTAGGGCCAAGACATGGCTGCTTGTACATAAAGTATGGGCTGTCACCAGACCTTGGACTTAAAGCCGGTTGTTCACACGTGTGCACGAGAGGCCCCTTGCAATGTGGGCCGGAGCTGGGGGTGGGAAGTGAAAGGAGGTAGGCTGTGGCCAAGGTCCTTCTATTTATATTCTTGACCTAGCTCTTGCCAATGTTATAGAGGCAATATATCAATAAGTCGATCACATGCATATGAAAACCCTGAACAAGTTACTGTTTCTGGTGTACGTTTAATGGTTTACTTTCCCTCAAACACTTCATCCTTCAAATGCCTTTGAATCTTTCATACTGTATCTTTTAAAGCATGGACTAAGGCTCTAAAACGCATGTTGCAAATTCAGATGTGCTAGGGACCAGGCAAGTAACAGAAATGAGAGGAGCCAGCTGGAATTGGCCACAGTGAGAAGGGATGGGAACTCTGGTAAAGCAGAGAACTCCTGTGTCAGGGCAGAGCAGCTGCTCAGCTTTAATGATTGTTGCCGTGTGGAAATATGGTACAAGTGTGGACACACTATGATTCTTCTTTAATGGGAAAATTTTCTGATTATTGGTTAAAATTTCTTAAATTAAAACTGTTAATTAAAAATAATATTACTGTTTGCCAAACAAATACATCCAGGGCTGAATCCAGCCCATGGATGTCAATTTTCAACCTCTGCTCTAAAACCTTCAGTGATAGAAGAAAAGACTTCTGTTGGGTTATGCCTGATATTTAATGTGTGATTTTGTTGTAGAAAATGCGGTGTCTATTATGAGAAACCTTTACAAATAAATGCATGCTTGTAATACTGTGCCTTAGGTGGGGTATCCAGTTGATGAGCTGGTTTGAATTTCACTTTAGCAATCATAATGATATCTGGGGATGTTCTCTGAGTTCAATACTGAAGGGGTTCCCTGGAGATTTGTCAGGAGATTGGAGGTTTGCCTTTTTCTCGCTGTCCTTGTGATCATAGACAACCTGCATTACCACTCTGAGTCATAGTTTTTTGTCTGTTAGATGAAAAGATAAGACTCTAAGTTGTTTTTTTTTAAAGAGCCCACTGATTTTTTTAAAGGTTTTAAAAAATTTTAGCACAAAAATGCAATCATATCATGAAAGCAATTTTTGTGTCTTTTTTTTTTTTTTCTTTTGCAGTACACGGGCCTCCCACTGTTGTGGCCTCACCTGTTGCGGAGCACAGGCTCCGGATGCGCAGGCTCAGCGGCCATGGCTCATGGGCCCAGCCGCTCCGCGGCATGTGGGATCTTCCCGGACCGGGGCACGAACCTGCGTCCCCTGCATCGGCAGGCGGACTCTCAGCCACTGCGCCACCAGGGAAGGCCTATCTATTTTTGATACTATAACATATGGCCAATTTTTAATGTACATTTGGTACCCAAAGCAAATTTGGTATATAGTTTTGCCTTTGTTTTGCAATTAATTTAAAATCAACATGCATCACTTTTTAAATGGGGGAGAGAGTTTTAAAAATCATCAATATATTTAAATATATTAAAATTGCCTTAACATAACAATATACTGTTATATATATTTTTTCTTAAAATAACTTCTTTGAGACCATTTTTAGAGTGACGTCTTGCGGACAGGTCAGTATAGGAGTTGAGAGATCAGGAAAAGGCTGAAAGACTGTAGTTTCTACTGGTTTGACCAGGTGGAGAAGATGTTGTTAAACAAAGGGAACACGGGGGACAGGGAAGGAGGAAGACAAATTTTTTTTAAATTTTCATTTTATTTTTTTAATTGAAGTATAGTTGTTTTACAACATTCCACTTGCTTTTTTAAATTTAATTTTTATTTTATCCATATATTGGAGTATAGCTGATTTACAATGTTGTGTTAGTTTCAGGTGTACAGCAAAGTGATTCAGTTATACACATATCCATTTTTTTTTCAGATTCTTTTCCCTTACAAGTTATTATAGAATACTGAGTAGAGTTCCCTGCATTATAAAGTAGGTCTTGTCGATTATCTATTTTATATATAGTAGTGTGTGTATGTTAATCCCTTACTCCTAATTAATCCCTTCTCCCCATTCACTTGCTGTTTTAACATGTTGATTGTGAGGTGCCTGTGTGGCATCCAAGGGAAAAGGTGAAAACACTGGAAACACCGTTTTAACTTGAGCAGAGAGATCGAAACTAGAGCAATTATTTTAAATGCTACCAGAGCATTTAACACACTTCATTGTAATATTCTTTTTTTTTTCTTTTTTGGCTGTGTTGGGTCTTTGTTGCTGCGCACTGGCTTTCTCTAGGTGCAGCGAGCGGGGGCTACTCTTCATTGCGGTGAGTGGGCTTTTCATTGTGGTGGCTTCTCTTGCTGTGGAGCACAAGCCCTAGGCTTGTGTGGGGCTTCAGTAGTTGTGGCTCGTGGGCTCTAGAGCACAGGCTCAGTAGTTATGGTGCATGGGCTTAGTTGCTCCACGGCATGTGCAGTCTTCTGGACCAGTGCTGGAACCCGTGTCCCCTGCATTGGCAGACGGATTCTTAACCACTGCGCCACCAGGGAAACCCTATTGTAATATTCGTGATTAAATTGTCTGACTCCATAGCCAGACGACAGACTCCTTGCACAGGGTCCATGTACGACTTGCTCTCTCCTGTCTTCCTAGCATCTAGCACAGTGCATAGCATTTAGGAAGACCCTAATGAATGTTTTTTAAATGAATATATATATATATATATATATATATATGTTTAAGTTACTCCTTTATTATATGCCAGGCAGAAATGATGAGAGTTTTAAATTACTAAGGGAGTTCTCAAGATAGCATATTAGTGCAAAAGGGGTTTGAGCATCAAAGAAAGTTGGGAAGCCTTGCCTGAGTAATCTCTAAGATCTCTGTAGGCTCTGTGACTAAATCAAGGATTAATGGACCACTTGCCCTGTAGGAGGGTCCCACTGACTTTTGAAATAAATTAGTTCTATGAACCTCTCAGGAAATGTGGGCCTAAAAATGAAAATTACTCTTTGCAGAGTCAAACACAGCTGTCTAAGGAACACGTAGAAATGTTAGACCCATCTTGGTCAAAACCCATCTGTTGTGGAGCAGCTTGGTGCTTGAAGAGGTACCAATGGCATTGTCCCCATCCTTGGAGGGTACTTAATGATCACGGTTGTCCTGGAGGAGGCTGATGGAGAGCACGCTGGGGCAGCTCCTCACATGCTTTTAAGATAACAGACTCTTGGCAAATCATTTTAAAATGGTGCCTGGAAATCAATAGACACTTTTAATAGTTTTTGATGGACTATTGATTGAATTGAGCGATAGTCGGGAATTTTAAGTTATATACTGTAATAGAGTGAAGATATATGAAAACTGCGTAGGTGCTATTTCAAATGACTGCATCCTTAATTTGATAACCAGTAAACAGTATTTCAGTATCTACTGATGGCTTTCTGATGAGTGTGATGTGATGAATGCACATGTGTATCGTCAAGCGTTGCATGCATGAAAATGACCATATTTACAAAATATTTCATTTTGGTAAGGTGACCTATGGAGAACATTTAAGGGACTATAACTAGATTTTTCTTTTTCTTTTCGACTCTCATTATCTGGAGGACTTAATGGAAATGATTTGTTCTACATAAACACGTTCTACATCAATAAGCTATGTCTTTAGAAAAACCTAATTCTCCTCATTAAGAAAACAGAAAAAATGAGAGTAATATCAATGTTTGTCCTTTTTCATTCTATAAACTATCAGCTGAGGGATGGATACATACAGAGACCCCTCTCCCAGTCTATTATTTTGCTCAGAACTTTGTAGAGGAATGAAATAGCTTCCTGAATTTGCACCATTTTTCACAGAGCTTATAAAACAAATTGAAAATATATCTAGAGGGAAGAGTCACATTTTATGATAATAGTAACTTCAAAACTTCGTGTGACCTGTCCACGAGCTCATTCATGCTCGAAAACAATTAAAGAGCAAAAAGAGGTAATCTCTACTTACAAGATGAGTCAGATTGTCCTCATGTCAGTGAGGACTCAATTAAAATTACTTGTGAAGAGATATTACTTAGTATTGTTCCACTGACTCCTCTTTCATGGGATGCCTCCAGTTTTTCAAATTTTAAATCACCTAGGCTTATCAAGCAGAACGGTCTTGGGCAATTAACCAAAATACAATTGTTGAAAATTTACTATGTACTATGAACTATACAAAGAAGTAACAGGCAGTCTCTGCCTTCAGTGAACTTATACTCTAGTTTGTGAGATAAAGCATTTGGTTCCCCTTCTCAGAATGCCCATCCTTCAGTTGTGAGCACCTCCAGAACACCAAACTCGGGAGATAATCCCTCTCTCCGCCAACACTTTTATCGTTGAGATGAATCCTCAGTTTTGTTGAGTTACATGTCAGCTTCCACTACTGGAATGTAAGGTCTTTGAGAGCAGTTTTTTTGTTTTAATTCATCTAATTCCTCATATACAGTAGGTGCCCGAAAAATGTTACGTTTTAGATTGAAGAATTAAACCCTGAATTATATACAAAAACAATTCTCAGAAATATTAAAATGTATCAGAATTTCTTGACTGGTTACATATCCTCCAGCAAATCAGAAATCATAAGCATTTGTTTAATTCATAGCACTCAGTTTCATAGCTCTACTCAAGATTCCATTTATCAGTATTTCCATTAGGCCCAACAAGTCTTTCATTTATGTAGGTTTTCAAATGGTTGTTGATGTATCAGCCCTTTTTGAAGTTGTTCATTCTGCTCTTATCACAGGTATTGACTATTTTTCATTTACAGGATGTTAAGCAGGATGCCACGATGAGGTTTTGCTAAAGTTTATACAATTAATGGACCCTTTATTTCTGCTAAGGTTATAAAGTAGTTAACTTTGTGTTCTCTTTCAAATTGGTAACAGCTTGTTTTAAATATCTAATTTTAGATTGGATGTGTTTGAAAATGCTTCAGAAAATCATGTAAGTGGCCAAATCGTTTTTGTTTGGGGCACGTTTTTGTTTTATAATGGATTCCTCTGGACCTAGCAGATGTTGGCAGATTTCAATTTATTAGACATAATACTTCCAACTCTTTAACCCCTGGAAAGGAGAATGAATGGAAAGCCTGAAGAATTATTGGTGTAGTGATCCTTTGGCTATGCTTGCTGAATGGTTTACACTGGTGTCATGTTAGACTCAGCTGAACAAAGCCTCATTCGCTGTGGGAGTTCAGTAAAAATGATCCTGGGAACAGGAACTTGCATTCTCAGAGAAAATACAGTACAGTCTGAACAAATGAAATTTCTAATTTAATGTCTTCTAGATTTCTCTACCCAACCATCTTTCCTTCTAACTCCTTTGATCACATTTATCCTCTTTTGGAAAAATGGTTTATCTATGTTTGGGTGTCAAACTCAAATTCTCCCTTTAGTATTCCTAAACCTTTAGTAAACCTTGGCTGGTTTGTCCACATAATTCTGTTTCTCATTTTCCAGGGTTTTCATTTCAAATAAACCCTCTCCCCTGTTCTTCATAGAGAATCAGCTTAGTGAGGTGATTCAGGAGAAGATGCTCTATTCAACTCTGCTCTCCTGGGAATGGTCCACAGGGTTGCTTTAAAAATAGATCATGTTACTTGAGAGAAATTGAGAGATTTACATTTAGAATTTTTTGTTCTTGCCTTCTTTGGCTAGTCTAGACACAGCCCCTTTAAATAGACCCTTAAAGAACAAGTGTAGCACAAGGGAAAGAGGAGCAGAACATTTGAGGGTGCTGTTTTGTACATTAATCACCCATGAATGTTTGAGTACCGAGAAGTCAGTTGATTAACTGGGCACACTTTTGGGTTGTTGTTTTCTTTTTTACAGGCAGTCATCTGCTGTATACTATTAGGTGTTGGAGATAGAAAGCAGAACGAAACAATCCCTGCTCTCAAGGACTAACAGTCCAGTGGAAAAAGCAGACAAGTGAATCAATGACCACTTTAGGGTGCAGTATATCCTACGATGACATTTGATGACATTTCAATTCAGCTTATGGGATATGTCCCAGCAAAGTTTTATGAAAAGATGATGCCTGAACTGAACCTTGAAAGAGGGGTACCATTAAGAAAATGAAGACTAGGGTATGAAAAGAGCATTCTAGACAGGGAACAGCATAAGTAAGGATAGGGAACCTTAAAACATTGTGACCTATCCATGAATTATATGTATCTCAGTATTATTGAATGACGAGAGCGAAATGAAGTGATAATAAGTGATATTGAAGAAGGAGGCAGGAACCAGGTCAGGGATACCTTGGGGGTCAGGGTGAGGATGTTTGGGCTGAGTGCAATGCCAGGTTTTAGAATTATGGTAAATGGTGCTAGTTGTTACTGAACTGGAGAGCTTACTTCCTCTCTTCCTCTGCCTCGTGGGGACACAGCAAGAAGACAGCTATTGGCAGGCCAGAAAGAGAGCCCTCCCAGGAACTGAACTGGCTGGCACCTAAATCTTGGACTTCCCAGCCTCCAGAACTGTGAGAAATAAATGCTGTTGATACCACCCAGTTTATGGTGTTTTATTATAGCAGCCTGAGCAGACTAAGACATTTCCTCATTTCTTTCAATGACACCACATTCCCAGGCAGACAGGCTAGACATTTGGAAATTGTCTTCAGTTCCTCCTGTTTCTGCTCCCACAATCCATTACTTAATTCTGTTGGTTCTCTTTTCTGGTATTTCTTTCATTCTTCAGTACCATGGTTCTTTGTGATTTGTTGTCTGGACTATTTCAATAATCTTTTCATTGGTTCAGTTTTTGTCTGTAAGCTTCCGAAGGACTTAGAGAAGAGTAATTTGAGGCACAGTGAAGCATCTTCTTCAACAACCTTCAGTGGCTCTCCATTGCCCGAAGAATAACATTCAAACTCATCAGCTCAAAATTTAAAGCCCCCCCTGATACGGCCTCAACCACCTTTTCAGCCACGTGCATTTTGTTGCAGCCACCTGGGTTCACTAAACAGGGTTTTAAGCTTCTGGGTCTCTGTGCCCCTTCACTCAGCTGGGAAAGTTCTTGCCTTTCCGCCTTGTACTGAAATCCCACTCATTCTTCAAGACCCTTTGGAAGTGCTGCCTCCTCCTAGCCACCTCCAAGATTTCTCTCAAAAATGCTCATGCTTCAAACGCTCCCAAAGTCCTTTGTTTTTACCTTTGTCATGCTGCTTAATTGTTAACATAATTGTCACCTCCTTTAGACTGACAGGTTTGTGAGGACAGGGACCTAGTTATGACAGTCTTTGTACATTGGGGGTGCCGAATAAATGTTTATTGAAGTTAACACTTTGGAAGAAATATTCAACAGAGAACTACAAGCGAGCCTGACACTTAGGGAAATGGAGAGCATTGAAATAAAAAGTGAGTGTATTGAAAAGAACCCGATTTTGCCTTTGTTTTTTGCTCAAGCCAACCCTCCTTTGGGATAGGATTGATGTTTTCTTACTGTGATATATGTTCAAGTCACAAAAACTTTGTGTGATTTATACCAGACTTGTCATTCTCATCCTTCAAATGTATACTGTAAACGAGAACCACAGAATTTTCTATTTGTCCTGCAAATGTCTGTTGTTTTTGTGTCAGTTTTCAGTTCTTGGTTTAATATGTCTGTTGCTTAAAAAGAATTTGTCTTGTCTTTGTCCCCAGTCCCTGACAGGAAGCTTCTAGAACCCTTGGGGTTTCCTAAGTGATAGAAGTGCTTTTGGTCTTCATGAGCCCCCCGGATCATACCTGAGTTTATGCTAATGAGGTAACCCTTGGCCATTCCCTAGATGCCTTCAGGATGGGGGTGGTCTCCAGAAAGAGCAGCCAAAAGATTATAGAGAATTGGGACTTTCAGCCAGCCTGACCTCCATGGAGGGAAGGGGGCTGGAGATTGAGTTCAGTCATGTGGCCAGTGCTTTCATTAATCAGGCCTATATAATGGAAGCTCTGGGCAACAAAGCTTAGTGGAGCTTCTGGGTTGGTGAACACATTGATGTGCCAGGAAGGTGATGCACCTCGATTCGATGGGCAGCAGGCACAGAAGCTCTGCCTTGAGGGTCCTCCTAGACCTTGCTCTGTGAGTCGCTTCATTTGGCTGGTCCTGATCTATATCCTTTATAGTAAAATGATAACACTAAGTATTGCATTTCCCTGAGTTCTGTGAGCCATCCCAGTGGATTATCGAACCTGAGAAGGTCATGGGAATCCCCCCATTTGTAACCAGGCAGTCAGAAATATGGGTGGCCTGGGAACCCCAAAAGTGTGGCTGGCCTCTGAAGTGGAGTCAGTCTTGTGGAGGACTAAGCCCTTAACTTGTGGGGTGGTTAGTACCAGAAAAGGATTTGCAGTATAGCAGTTGGGGTGGAAACAAAATAATGTCACAGAATGAAAACCATTTTGGTAAGAGCAACAGTTAGGCATTTTCAGTGGAAATTCTCTGGTGTGACCTAAAACAAAAGAAAGTCAGCTTTGTTTCAAGAGAGACCTCACCAAATAAGAGGGTTTGCTAAAAATCCAATGTTTAAAGAATCAATTTCTATACATTTTGTTCTTTATCACAGTGTTCAGGAAATTGCTCTGTTAGCAAGCAAGATTACTTGATCATTAGAATTACATTTCTGTTTTCCAAATTAATAACATGTTTGTTTTTGCTCCTTATTTTTCTTCCCCCTCCTGCATGTAAACAACCTGCCTTATTGTTGCAAAAAAGGAAATCAAGTCAAAATTGGAGACAACCTTCCATCATTTTTTGCCAGGCAGAGGGGGGAAGAACTCAGAGATCACGCAATCCTGCTTAAGCTAAGTGTATCTGGGAACCATCCAGATATTCACATGAGGACATGTGACTTCGATCTTCCCCATTTCCCTTCGGATAGTACAGTTTGTCTTTTGTTATCAACGCTGGCCTTTTCTTTTATCTCCTTGTGGTAAAGTTTGATGGCATCTGACTTTACACTGCCTCTTGGACGGTTGTGCTTCTTTCTAACTCTCCTTTCATTTCATCATCCTGCGTTTTGTTGCAACTCTTGCTTTTATAGCCCCTGTGTACTGTCCTGACTTTCAGATACTCCTCTTACTTTCAACACTGCAAGGACATCACACCGTAGCCATGCACATAACAATTCACTTTCTTAGCTCACTGCCTTAGCATGCCTTTTTTTTTTTTTTTTTGAGAGGTCAAAAGCAAACTTCTGTCAACCAGTCAACCAACTGGATTTGCTTTGCCCCTAAGGTTTCTTAACCCCATGTCCTTTCCTTTATTCTTATTCTATTACCCAAGGAAAGAAAATTTACTTAGCTCTATTTCTTTAACCTTTAATATTTTGCTCATCAATTAGTATCATTGAGTTTCTTCCCGCTGGAGGAACAGTTCTTTTCTTTGGAAATAATAAGTCATCAAATCTCTTTGCCCAAAGACACCCCCTTTCCCCAAATACCTGAGTAAAATACATCTTACCAGATATGCTTGGAAGATCACATTTCTTTTTAGAAGCCAATTTAGTTTTTCAACTAATGTATTTTTCTCTGGTAAATGAGATTAGCTAACAGCAAAGGGTCAAATTTCTAGGACAGAATTGCTCATCCAATTGATTTGAATGAGCTTTGGTTTGAGGGCATCATAGTTCCCTTTATTTATAGTTGACTAGATTTCCCCCGTTCCCGAAGAGCATTCGTATACTATTAAGTGTGGCGAGACAAAGCACAGACCCTATTCATCACATCTGTTTACAGTACAATCCTGTTGTATTGTGTTTAATGGACTTGTATATATCAAAATAATTTTAGAAGTTCAAACTCAAAGCACTTGTTGGTTTATTAATATAAATTTTCAAAGTTAATATTGTTGGGTGCTTCTGTCCATGGTTCTGTTCTTGTCCCCCGACTGTGTTACTTCACCCACACTTCATATTATTTCCCTTTCTTCATACTCCTGTGAAAGGGGATAAACATCCACAGAGACTGGAGCCACTCCAAAGACTTGCTAAGTTAAAAATGGTATAGATGATCTTATTTGCAAAGCAGAAATAGAGACACAGACGTAGAGAACAAACATATGGATACCAAGGGGGAAAAGGGGGATGGGAGCAATTGGGAGATTGGGATTGACACATACACTATTGATACTATGTATAAAACAGATAACTAATGAGAACCTACTGTATAGCACAGGGAACTCTATTCAGTGCTCTGTGATGACCTAAATGGGAAGGAAATCCAGAAAAGAGGGGATATATATATATATATATATATCTGATTGACTTTGCTATACAGCAGAAACTAACACAACATTGTAAAGCAACTATACTCCAATAAAAATTAATTTAAGAAAAGATTTGCTAAGTTAAGACCCATAAACAACTCTGTTTGTCAAGTCAAAGGAATGCTGCACAATATGCTTTCTAATAAACATCTTTTTTCTTGATTATAAAAGTAGTAAATGCCATCACAGAAAACTTGGAAATACAGCAAAACACACGCAGCTAAATTATTCCATGAGAATATATGGTCACTTCCTAGTACATTTCCTTCCCGGCCTCTTGTATGGCTTTCCTCACTACGCACATAGATACATAATTGTTTTCCCAATAGAATTGAGATCATATCTAGAGCTACTTTTTGATTGGTTTTTGCCTTAATTTCACTTCGTTCTTAGCAGACATCGAGCAGATCAAGACACATTTACCTAAGCATTTACCTCTATCCCTCTTTACATAAAAAAACTGCATTGAAAGAGAGGAAACTGTATGTAGTTTATTGTTTACTTTGCTGTTTCTCTGCGGCCTTCTTATGTTTGCTTTCTGCTTTCAATATTCTCATCCACGATCAGATATTACCCAAAGTATTATCTAATCAGAATAAAATCTTCAAACATAAAGTTCATTTCTGCTTTCCCCATGACTATGAGTCAAAACTGATCAAATTGCTAGAAGTGCTAAATAAAATAGAATAAAAAAATCTGGTACAGTTAACTTCTGTAGCTACATCAGCCTGAATAATCCATTTGGGATTTTACTTGTGTCTGAGGACATCTGCTACAAACATTACTTTCTGTATATCTAAGTAATATTTAAACATTTATTAAAATTGCTGGCGAGTCAGTATCAAATGCTTGGTGTGTACAATGCGGAAGATGCCTTTCACATGCTAGTTACTAAATAAATGTAGAAGGAGGACCAGAAGTTTTGTTTCTGACCTACGTCAGCTTACTTCTCATCAGGGACAGGAAGAGAGAATATTATAAAATTAGTGTTTGTTGCCAGCGTCTATTTTGGAGAGTGTTAGGTACTCTACATACTAAATCCTTACAGCTCTACAAAGTAAGTATCCTCCTATGTCTACTAAATTCTGTCAGTTCTGTCTCCTGATAGATGCACTGTATTGAATGCATACTGATCAGAAACAGACTTATTTTTGTCACCCGACAAACAACACGCAGGGAAACAGTCCAGGACTGGTACAGCTGTTCTGGGAAATTGACAAGGCTGCACAGCGGAATCCGGGGAGATGTTTTACTGGGCATAACGTCACCCTAAACAAAGGAGGGTAATGTTAAGAATGAGGAAGGGGAGAATGGATGCTGCTAGAATCTCCCCATCCCCACTCCTTCCACGCCTAGGCAAATATCCCGTCTTGCCTGGACTCCTGCGATTATCTTGTAATGGGTCACTTAACCTCTGGTCTTGCACAACTCCTTCCACTCAGCAGACTTCAGCTGAGCGACCTTCCTGGAACACAGACACGAGCTGTCACTCACTCACTTAAAGCGATTCAGTGGCTCTTTGTTTTTCTTGCATTAAAGTTCAAACTGCTTAAAATGGCATTCAGAGGCCTTCAAGACACGATCGTATCTCCACTCTCCGGGTTACACATTACGTTTTAGCCACAGCACATCTTCAACGCTTTAAATGCACCATGTCTCCTTCAGCTGTCAGTGTCTTTACAGGCTTCCTTCGTGCCTTTAAAGAGAAACTGTAATTGCGGGTATTTAAAGTAAATTCTAATTTCTAAACATGAGCCAACTCTCTGGCTGAATGAAACATCTCTGCTGATGGAATCCACTCATTCGCTGCCAGTTTGCCATCTTTGAACCATTCCTTTGGCCTGAAATATATATTTTTTCTTTTTACTGAATTCATTTCATCCCAACCCTTGTTTTTTGCTTTTTGTTTGTCTAACTTCTCATTTTTCCGGGTCACACTTGATACACCATTTCCTCCCAGATCTGGTGTCCTAGATCTGGGGTAACTTCCTGCCCTGCGTCCCCCAGCCCTGGCTTGCTCTCTGGCATCACATGTGACTGAGTTCCCACTAGAATGGGGAGCTCGGAGGACTGGGGTCCTTTCTGTCTCAATCATTTCTTCATAGAGTCAACACATATTTCACGGGTCCCTCCTATGTGCCGATGCTCTCTTGGGCATCGTTTTGGGGCACGTCAAGGCTTTCAGGAATCTGAGCACCAATCTGGCCTCATCCTGGGTTTGGACGATGAGAAGACAGACTGTTTCACAACAGCTGTGCAGAGAAAACCCCAGAGCGCTTGCCTGCAGGACACTGTGCCCTTCTCCCCACTTCCTTTCTCTCTCTGCGAGGCCTTGCTGGGTTCCCTGACTCAGCCTCTGAAAGGAAAGAGCGTGCTAAGTGTCCCCTCTGCCTACTTGCCAAGTTCCCTTGCCCTCAGGTTCCCTCTCTCCTTTCTTCTTCTCAAAAGAGAAGTGGGTTGTTGTTTCTGGAGGAGGATCCAGGTCTGAGTTTTTCCAAACTTGGCAAGAGCTCCTGGTAGCTTCCTCCTGGGCCTGTCTGGTTCAGTTCCACGAGCCGCTAGGGAACGTCATAGCTGGAGAGCAACCCATCCCTCTCGAGGGCTGGGAAATGCCATGTGAGACCTCCCTGCCTCGTGGCCCATTGTGGGTTTCGTCAGCAAAAGTATCCGGGCCCCGAGGAGTCATGGTACCCAGATGACTTGCCTTCGGCCCTGCACACGTGCTGTGGGGATTCTGCGGCCTTCTTACATGCCTGCTGTGTTTTTCCCCCCACTTGTCAAGGCTGGTCCATATGGATTCCACCCGTCCGCCCAGCACAGTCTGCGGCATTTCATAAATACCTGCTGAACAGGATTGTACCGAACTGCGCTGCACATGGGACCATTAAAGCCCAGAGAGTTCAAGTACCCTGCTCAGAGTACACAGTGAGTCCAACGTGCTTGAGTTCAGAGTCTGAATCCAGTCTGTCTGACTTCACTGCGTCGCATGAACCCCACATCCCAAGTTGGATTTAAAAAATGAAGTTAAGGGCTTCCCTGGTGGCGCAGTGGTTGAGAGTCCGCCTGCTGATGCAGGGGACACGGGTTCGTGCCCCGGTCCGGGAAGATCCCACATGCCGCGGAGCGGCTGGGCCCGTGAGCCATGGCCACTGAGCCTGCGCGTCCCGAGCCTGTGCTCCGCAGCGGGAGAGGCCACAACAGTGAGAGGCCCGCATACTGCAAAAAAAAAAAATTAAAAAAAAAAAAATGAAGTTAACACAAGGAGTGTTTTGCATAGTTATACTGTAGATGGTTGAACAAGGGAGAGGGCGGGTTGTGGACAGGGTGATCAGCAAAGCTCCTGCCTCATCCATGCTCTGAGACTGTTTAGAATATGAAAGAAGTCGATGGGTTTGCCTGTCTGCTGCTGTTGTAGCCTGAGTTTTTTCCAGTACTATTGTCCTAAGGTAGTGAGAAGGGCCAGATATAGGAAAAACAGGGGTCAGTCACCTCTGAAGACTCTGCCTAGTAACCTTGCATTATGGTAATTTACCCAATCTGCTTTGTGGTCAAACACGAGTGCCCTTTTCTCATACTTGCACAATTTTTAGGTGCACAGAATGTATCTAATCTGAGGAACTAAGCATGTTAGCAAAGAGGACCTAATTCAGCTTGTTTCAGCCCAAAGCTTGACCAATACTGAACTCAGAAGAGGTTCCCCAAGCACTAGTTTAAACAAGAATTAAAATAGCAAAAATCCTTCAAACCCCAAAAGCAAACAAAGAATGTACACTTGTCTGATTTTTGTGTTCATCAGAGATTTGGGGGAAGATAAAGTGGAAATATTGCTATGACCTTCTTGTATAGGATTTACAGCCCAATTACATTCATTGAATGTGCTGCTCCTTGCAGACCTGCAGTGGACATTTATAGGCTACTCTCTGTAAGTCTACACACAATTTCTGAAAACCTGTTTCTGAAAACCTAAGAAGATCCCTACAGCTGTGGATGACTTTAGTTAAGCTTGGAAGCCTGACATGCTTTATTCCAGGCACACATTTGTCCTGACCCCAAAGGCCTATAAAAACCCACGTTCTCTCGTGTGGTGCATTGAGAAAATGAAGGCATTCATAAGAAGACATTTTTAAAAAATGGGACTAAAATTGTCAACCTTTTTTCATTTGCTTATGAAAGGATTAACTCAGTATTTCTATGAAGCCAAATCTTGCTTTTTCCTCACTTCAAGTACAAGTTCCCTTAGAAAAGGAGATAGGGATATTAATATTCTGCCTGGTAGTGACTGGAAAAGGAGGAATTCACACAAGATAAGACACACTTGTGGCCCTTGCTTCTCTTTTAGGCTATTTTCTCCTGTCACAGATGGTATACAACAGATATTAGCTTCTTCTGTGTTTAAAGGGATACACTTAAATGTGTACATTACCCGGTATCAACAAGACTTGGACAAGGGTGTTCTTTTTACTGTGACCACTTAATCATAATGAAATTATGGAATAATGAAATTACAGAATGCGTAGCAGTGAAATGACCAGTCGTTGTGTCCAAAGAAGATTTAGGCAGAAAAAGGATGAAAAATGGCAACTCCCAAATTTATAGCATCTGAGGTCTGTGGAAACCAGTGGTACACCCAGCAGTCTGGGATGTACGAGTCCCTACATCAGAAAGGACGACAACCAGAGAGAGAGTTCTTACAGAGATTCTAGGAGCCAAAGACACAAGGAGCAACAAATCCATCTCTCAGTTTGGATTTTTGGTTGGAATGCAGTTTCTTAGTGTTGAAAGAGATCGTGATTACTGAGACTGCCACACCAGCCACATCTGACAGCTGAATCCACTGAATCACATCTCAGAACAGTTCAATAAACACTGCAATAAAGGATTCACAGAGGTAATTTTTTTTTGTTTACTTTTCATATACTTTTTTTTTTTAAACCTAAAGGGATTTCAGTAGGAGTTCTAATTCAGTTGGAATCCCATGATAGTCTGGTTCTGTAGAGCTAACACTTTGAACTAGAGGGCCCACAAGATAAAACTCCCACCCCTTTTTGGTCAATGAATAGGAGCAAATTTTCTATCTTAGTCTTTTCCTTACTCCTTTGTTTAGAAAGCTGCTTCCCTGCTGCTGTTTCTCCCTCTTCTTTGTCCCTAAGATTAAGATCAAAGGCACAGTTCAGGTCACTTATCCTCACTCAACCGAGCTACTATTCTGATTAGAGTGTGAATATTCTTTAGTTGCTACCAATAAGCTATGGCTCATTAACTGTATTACCTTGAGGACTCATGTCACCTTGTATACTTCATATTAATTCAGCCTTTTAAATTTTGTTCATTTCATCTCTTCAGATAAACAGGGTCTCTCCAATCTAACTCTTCATCTCGGTCATAAAATGCAGTTGACATTCAGCTTTAAATTGAATGAGAAGGAACAGAGAGCCTGTGTCGTGCATGCTGAATTCCCTGTAGTGCTATGCACAATTTGTGTGCTGTGGATACTCTGTAAGTGTCCATTAAGGGAATGGATGAGAGAATGAGTGAAAGTCAGGGGACCTAGCTTTGAGTCTTCTTAACCACTTGCTGTGTGGCCTTGGACAAGCCACTTGACCTCTCCAAACTCCATCTCTTCACCTGTAAATAAGTGATGACCAGATGTTCTCTTTGTTTCCAGTAGCTAGATTAGATCTTCTCATCCACTTACTTTCGACATGTGCCCAACATAGCAGTGACTTCATTGACACAGGGCTTGCAAATCTTTCCTAAATCAGCAGCAACATCCCTAAGGAAGCTTCATATATTGTCTTTAAACTAGGACAAATAAGGTTTAGTGAGAGAAATTAAGAAGACTTTCCAGTTCCAGTAAGAGGGGAAACTTGTCTTTTCTGAGAGGTGTTTAACAAAGCTTCACATTTTGGGGAAAAAGAAAAACTCCTGAATGTCAGTTAGCTTTCCATTTCCTCCCTGCAGAGTATGTGTCTAATATCAATGTATTGAAATGATCTTTTTTTTCACTTTTCTGTTTCATTCACCACTGGCAAACTACCCCAGCACATTGACCAGGTTTTTCTCAGTTATTTTTGTATCCCCAGTCCCTGGCACAGAATAGTGGCACATAATAGGTGCTCAATAATGTGAACTACACTGTTAAATGGAAGCTCAGATAACTCAGCAAGTGGTAGAGGAAGATTATGAGAGCATCTTTAGATTTCAAATGCATTGCTCTTTCCAATATGGCATTGGATTACATCAAGCCACTTGATTAAACAAGCCTTTAACATCTTATTAAGGATTAGTTATCAGACGATGGCACCAATTATTAGGACGCCAAATTGTGCCATTTTGATGGGTTTGAGATGTATAGGATACAGACTGCTGCCAGGGTGGGTGTGGGTAGCCATGAGTCAGTATGAAGATTCTGTCTCAAGGAGTTTATTTAAATAAAATAAGGGAGAGAGAGAGAGATTTAGAAGTTAGCACCTCCAACTCCCTCTTAAGAATAACTCTGCTTGAGTGAGGACCAGATGGCCCAAAAGATAATTTGAATTTCATCCCTAGATAGAAGCTACACTAGGTAAATCTATAGGAGAGGTTTTCTGTTATATTTTTCTTACTCTACTTTGAAAAGAAATGATTGTTTTTAAAAATCAAAGGAGTGAGAGACATTTCATAATTTCATTTAGGAAATGGTCTGAAGCAATAACAACTGCAAGTATGCAACTAATCAAGAAAAATTGAAAACAGGAAAATGAACAACACTACTGACTGTAAAAGCCAGGAATTGTGTGAATCGGGATTATTTATTTTTTTATGTCTGGGATATGACTAAGTCAAGTATTGTCTTGAATTCTGTGAGCGAAATAAGTATGTGTGTAAATATAGTATTTCTCCCCCTGTATTGGACTTAGTTAAAACTTCCTAAGAGGTTTACACTAAGATTTTGGTGAATATGGATTCAAATACTTGTTCCTGTCTATATATGGACAAAAATTTTGTACCTGACATGCTGTATAATTTTAAAAAGTAATTAACCCCAAACTACTAGTTTTTATGTAAAGACTACTGATAAAGGACTTAGGAGACTTTTCTCTTTCTCTTGTAAATCACTTTTCTTTTAATTTGAAGATTTGGTGAGTAGAAAGAAAACCTTGTCATTCATTTCATCAAAATATTGGTTAAATGCTTTAGAAATAGAAAATATAAGTAATTGAAATAGTCTTCAAAGTTATTAATTTTTTTTTTTGAATAACAGGCAACAACGTGCCTTATAGTTGCTAGATCAATTCAGTTAATATGGGGATTCTTCTATCTTGAAAGAGGAGCAATTTTTTTTTTTTTAGCATTCTGTCATATTCGTGTTCAGCAATTTATTTATTTTTATTTATTATTATCTTTAACATCTTTATTGGAGTATAATTGCTTTACAATGGTGTGTTAGTTTCTGCTTTATAACAAAGTGAATCGGTTATACATATACATATATCCCCATATCTCTTCCCTCTTGCTTCTCCCTCCCTCCCACACTCCCTATCCCACCCCTCTAGGTGGTCACAAAGCACCAAGCTAATCTCCCTGTGCTATGCGGCTGCTTCTCACTAGCTATCTATTTTATGTTTCGTAGTGTATATATGCCCATGCCACTCTCTCACTTTGTCTCAGCTTACCCTTCCCCCTCCCCGTGTCCTCAAGTCCATTCTCTAGTAGGTCTGCATCTTTATTCCCGTCTTGCCCCTAGGTACTTCATGATCTTTTTTTTTTTTTATATCCCATATATATGTGTTAGCATATGGTATTTGTTTTTCTTTTTCTGACTTACTTCACTCTGTATGACAGACTCTAGGTCCATCCACCTCACTACAAATAACTCAATATTATTATTTTTTATGGCTGAGTATTCCATTGTATATATGTGCCACATCTTCTTTACCCATTCGTCTGTCAATGGACATTTAGGTTGCTTCCACGTCCTGGCTATTGTAAATAGAGCTGCAATGAACATTGTGGTACATGACTCTTTTTGAATTATGGTTTTCTCAGGGTATATGCCCAGTAGTGGGATTGCTGGGTCATATGGTAGTTCTATTTGTAGTTTTTTAAGGAACCTCCATACTGTTTTCCATAGTGGCTGTATCATTTTACGTTCCCACCAACAGTGCAGGAGGGTTCCCTTTTCTCCACACCCTCTCCAGCATTTGTTGTTTGTAGATTTTTTGATGATGGCCATTCTGACCTGTGTGAGGTGATACCTCATTATAGTTTTGATTTGCATTTCTCTAATAATTAGTGATGTTCAGCAACTTTTCATGTGCCTCTTGTCCATCTGTATGTCTTCTTTGGAGAAATGTCTATTTAGGTCTTCTGCCCATTTTTGGATTGGGTTGTTTGTCTTTTTGATATTGAGCTGCATGAGCTGCTTGTAAATTTTGGAAATTAATCCTTTCTCGGTTGCTTCATTTGCAAATATTTTCTCCCATTCTGAGGGTTGACTTTTCGTCTTGTTTCCTTTGCAGTGCAAAAGCTTTTAAGTTTCATTAGGTCCGATTTGTTTATTTTTGTTTTTGTTTCCATATCTCTAGGAGGTGGGTCAAAAAGGATTTTGCTGTGATTTATGTCATAGAGTGTTCTGCCTATGTTTTCCTCTAAGAGTTTGATAGTGTCTGGCCTTACATTTAGGTCTTTAATCCATTTTGAGTTTATTTTTGTGTATGGTGTTAGGGAGTGTTCTAATTTCATTCTTTTACATGTAGCTGTTCAGTTTTCCCAGCACCACTTATTGAAGAGGCTGTCTTTTCTCCATTGTATATTCTTGCCTCCTTTATCAAAGATAAGGTGACCATATGTGCGTGGGTTTATCTCTGGGCTTTCTATCCTGTTCCATTGATCTATATTTCTGTTTTCGTGCCAGTACCATACTCTTTTGATTACTGTAGCTTTGTAGTATAGTCTGAAGGCTGGGAGCCCGATTCCTCCAGCTCTTATTTCTTTCTCAAGATTGTTTTGGCTATTCGGGCTCTTTTGTGTTTCCATGTAAATGGTGAATTTTTTTGTTCTAGTTCTGTGAAAAATGCTAGTCGTAGTTTGATACGGATTGCATTGAGTCTGTAGATTGCTTTGGGTAGTAGAGTCATTTTCACAATGTTGATTCTGCCAATCCAAGAACATGGTATATCTCTCCTTCTATTTGTATCATCTTTAATTTCTTTAGTCAGTGTCTTATAATTTTCTGCATACAGGTCTTTTGGCTCCTTAGGTAGGTTTATTCCTAGGTATTTTATTCTTTTTGTTGCAATCGTAAATGGGAGTGTTTTCTTAATTTCACTTTCAGATTTTTCATCAATAGTGCATAGGAATGCCAGAGATTTCTGTGCATTAATTTTGTATCCTGCTACTTTACCAAATTCATTGATTAGCTCTAGTAGTTTTCTGGTAGTATCTTTAGGATTCTTTATGTATTCATGTCATCTGCAAACAGTGACAGATTTACTTCTTCTTTTCCGATTTGGATTCCTTTTATTTCCTTTTCTTCTCTGATTGCTGTGGCTAAAACTTCCAAAACTATGTTCAGTAACAGTGGTGAGAGTGGGCAACCTTGTCTTCTTCCCGATCTTAGTGGAAATGGTTTCAGTTTTTCACCATTGAGGATGATGTTGGCTGTGGGCTTGTCATATGTGGCCTTTATTATGTTGAGGAAAGTTCCCTCTATGCCTACTTTCTTCAGGGTTTTTATCATAAATGGGTGCTGAATTATGTCGAAAGCTTTCTCTGCATCTATTGAGATGATCATATGGTTTTTCTCCTTCAGTTTGTTAATGTGGTGTATCACATTGATTGATTTGCATATATTGAAGAATCCTTGCATTCCTGGGATTAACCCCACTTGATCATGGTGTGTGATCCTTTTAATGTGCTGTCGGATTCTAGTTTTTTGTTGAGGATTTTTGCATCTATGTTCATCAGTGATATTAGCCTGTAGTTTTCTTTCTTTGTGACATATTTGTCTGGTATTGGTATCAGGGTGATGGTGGCCTCGTAGAATGAGTTTGGGAGTGTTCCTCCCTCTGCTATATTTTGGAAGAGTTTGAGAAGGATAGGTGTTAGCTCTTCTCTAAATGTTTGATAGAATTCGCCTGTGAAGCCATCCGGTCCTGGGCTTTTGTTTGTTTCAGTGCTTGTGATTGGTCTGTTCATATTTTCTATTTCTTCCCAGTTCAGTCTTGGCAGATTGTGCATTTCTAAGAATTTGTCCATTTCTTCCAGGTTGTCCATTTTATTGTCATATAGTTGCTTGTAGTAATCTCTCATGATTCTTTGTATTTCTGCAGTGACAGTTGTTCCTTCTCCTTTTTCATTTCTAATTCTATTGATTTGAGTCTTCTCCCTCTTTTTCTTGATGAGTCTGGCTAATGGGTTATCAATTTTGTTTACCTTCTCAAAGAACCAGCTTTTAGTTTTATTGACCTTTACTACCACTTCCTTCATTTCTTTTTCATTTATTTCTGGTCTGATCTTTCTGCTTTCTTTCCTTCTGTAACTTGGGGATTTTTTTTTTCTTCTTTCTCTAATTGCTTTAGGTGTAAGGTTTGGTTGTTTATTTGAGATTTTTCCTCTTTCTTGAGGTAGGATTGTATTGCTATAAACTTCCCTCTTAGAACTGCTTTTGCTGCATCCCATAGGTTTTTGATCGTCGAGTTTTCATTGTCATTTGTTTCCAGGTATTTTTTAATTTCCTCTTTGATTTCTTCAGTGATCTCTTGGTTATTAAGTAGTGTATTGTTTAGCCTCCATGTGTTTGTATTTTTTACAGATCTTTTCCTGTAATTGATATCTAGTCTTAATAGCATTGTGGTTAGAAAAGATACTTGATACAGTTTCAATTTTCTTAAATTTACCAAGGCTTGATTTGTGACCCAAGATATGATCTATCCTGGAGAATGTTCCATGATCACTTGACAAGAAAGTGTATTCTGTTGTTTTTGGATGGAGTGTCCTATAAATATCAATTAAGTCCATCTGTTTAATGTATCATTTAAAGCTTGTGTCTCCTTATTTACTTTCATTTTGGATGATCTGTCCATTGGTGAAAGTGGGGCGTTAAAGTCCCGTACTATGAGTGTGTTGCTGTCGATTTCCCCTTTTATGGCTGTTAGTATTTGCCTTATGTATTGAGGTGCTCCTATGTTGGGGGCATAAATATTTACAATTGTTATATCTTCTACTTGGATCAATCCCTTTATCATTATGTAATGTCCTTCTTTGTCTTTTGTAATAGTCTTTATTTTAAAGTCTATTTTGTCTGATATGAGAATTGCTACTTCAGCTTTCTTTTGATTTCCATTTGCATGGAATATCCTTTTCCATCCCCTCACTTTCAGTCTGTATGTGTCCCTAGGTCTGAAGTGGGTCTCTTGTAGACAACGTATATATGGGTCTTGTTTTTGTATCCATTCAGCTAGTCTGTGTCTTTTAGTTGGAGCATTTAATCCATGTACATTTAAGGTAATTATCGATATGTATGTTCCTATGACCATTTTCTCAATTGTTTTGGGTTCGTTATTGTAGGTCTTTTTTTTTTCTTGTGTTTCCTGCCTAGAGACATTCCTTTAGCCTTTGTTTTAAAGCTGGTTTGATGGTGCTGAATTCTGTTAGTTTTTTCTTGTCTGTAAAGGTTTTAATTTCACTGTCAAATCTGAATGAGATCCTTGCTGGGTAGAGTACTCTTTGTTGTAGGTTTTTCCTGTTTATCACTTTAAATACGTCCTGCCACTCCGTTCTGGCTTGCAGAGTTTGTGCTGAAAGATCAGCTGCTATCCTTATGGGGATTCTCTTTCATATTATTTTTTGTCTTTCTCTTGCTGCCTGTAATATTTTTTCCTTCTATTTAATTTTTGATAGTTTGATTGATATGTGTCTTGGTGTGTTTCTCCTTGGATTTATCCTGTGTGGGACTCTCTGTGCTTCCTGGACTTGCTTAACTATTTCCTTTCCCATATTAGGGAAGTTTTCAACTATTATCTCTTCAAATATTTTCTTAGTCCCTTTCTTTTTCTCTTCTTCTTCTGGGTCCCCTATAATTCGATTGTTGGTGCATTTAGTGTTGTCCCAGAGGTGTCTGAGACTGTTCTCAATTATTTTCATTTTTTTTTCTGTATTGTGCTCTGCAGTAGTTATTTCCACTATTTTATCTTCCACGTCACTTATCCATTCTTCTGCCTCAGTTATTCTGCTATTGATCCCTTCTAGAGAATTTTAAATTTCATTTATTGTGTTGTTCATTGTTGTTTGTTTGCTCTTTAGTTCTTCTAGGTCCTTGTTAAACGTTTCTTGTATTTTCTCCATTCTATTTCCAAGATTTTGGATCATCTTTACTATCATTATTCTGAATTCTTTTTCAGGTAGACTGCCTATTTCCTCTTCATTTGTTAAGTCTGGTGGGTTTTTATCTTGCTCCTTCATCTGCTGTGTGTTTTACTTCTCATTTTTCTTAACTTACTGTGTTTGGGGTCTCCTTTTTGCAGGCTGCAGGTTCATAGTTCCCGTTGTTTTTGGTGTCTGCCCCCACGTGGCTAAGGTTGATTCAGTGGGTTGTGTAGGCTTCCTGGTGGAGGGGAGTAGTGCCTATGTTCTAGTGAATGAGGCTGGATCTTGTCTTTCTGGTGGGCAGGTCCACGTCTGGTGGTGTGTTTTTGGGTGTCTGTGGACTTATTATGATTTTAGGCAGACATAATAGGTAGTGTTGTGTTCCTGTCTTGCTAGTTGTTTAGCATAGGGTGTCCAGCACTGTAGCTTGCTGGTCGTTGAGTGTAGCTGGGTCTTGGCATTGAGATGGAGATCTCTGGGAGATTTTTGCCATTTGATATTACATGGAGCTGGGAGGTATCTGGTGAACCAATGTCCTGAACTTGGCTCTCTCACATTAGGGGCACAGCCCTGACCCCTGGATGGAGCACCAAGAGCCTGTCATCCACACAGCTCAGAATAAAAGGGAGAAAAAAAGAATGAAAAAGATAAAATAAAATAAAATGAAATAAAATAAAATAATTAAAATAAAAAATAAATATTAAAAAAAATTTAAAAAGTAAAAAAAAAAGGAAAGAGCAACCAAAGCAAAAAACAAGTGCTAAAAACTATACAAAAAAAAGAGGAAAAAAACCCAAAGGATAGACAGAAGCCTAAGACAAATGGTAAAAGCAAATGTATACAGACAAAATCCCACACAGAAGCATACACATACACACTCACAAAAAGAGAAAAAGGGAAAAAAATATACATATTTTTTCTCCCAAAGTCCACCTCCTCAATTTGGGATGGTTCATTGTCTATTCAGGTATTCCGCAGGTGCAGGGTACATCAAGTTGATTGTGGAGATTTAATCCGCTGCTCCTGAGGCTGCGGGGAGAGGTTTCCCTTTCTCTTTGTTCTCACAGCTCCCGGGGCTGAGCTTTGGATTTGGCCCCGCCTCTGCATGTAGGTCACCAGAGGGCGTCTGTTCTTCGCTCAGACAGCACGGGGTTAAAGGATCAGCTGCTTCGGGAACTCTGGCTGACTCAGGCTGGGGGGAGGGAGGGGTACGGAGGTGGGGCGAGCCTGCGGCGGCAGAGGCCGGCGTGACGTTGCACCAGCCTGAGGCGCGCCGTGCGTTCTCCCGGGGGAGTTGTCCCTGGATCCCGGGACCCTGGCAGTGGCGGGCTGCACAGGCCCCCCGAAAGGGGGGTGTGGATAGTGCCCTGTGCTCGCACACAGGCTTCTTGGTGGCAGCAGCAGCAGCCTTAGCGTCTCAAGCCCGTCTCTGCAGTCTGCGCTTTTAGCCGCGGCTTGCGCCCATCCCTGGAATTCCTTTTCAGTGGCGCTCTGAATCCCCTCTCCTCGCGCAACAGGAAACAAAGAGGCAAGAAAAAGTCTCCTGCCTCTTTGGCAGGTCAACACTTTTCCCGGACTCCCTCCCTGCTAGCTGTGGCGCACTAACCCCCTGCAGGCTATGTTCACGCTGCCAACTCCAGTCCTCTTCCGGCGCTCCGACCGAAGCCCGAGCCTCAGCTCCTAACCCCGCCCGCCCCGGCGGGTGAGCAGACAAGCCTCTCGGGCTGGTGAGTGCCGGTTGGGACTCTGTGTGGGAATCTCTCCGCTTTGCCGTCCGCACCCCTGTTGCTGTGCTCTCCTCCACGGCCCCAAAGCTTCCCCCCTCCGTCAGCCGCAGTCTCTGCCCGCGAAGGGTCTTCTGGTGTGTGGAAACCTTTCCTCCTTCACAGCTCCCTCCCACTGGTGCAGGTCCCGTCCCTATTCTTTTGTCTCTGTTTTTTCTTTTTTCTTTTGCCCTACCCAGGTTCGTGGGGCGTTTCTTGCCTTTTGGGCAGATGTACTTCTTGTCTATCTGTGGGGAGGAAGGTGATCTCAGTGTCTTACTGTTCCACCATCTTGAAGCTCCTCGAGGAGCAATTTTTAAACAGATGTAGAGAAGAAACCTATGGATACAAAGGGGGAAGGGGAGGTGGTTGGATGAATTGGGAGATTGGGATTGACATATATACACTATTGATAGTATGTATAAAGTAGATAACTAATAAGAACCTACTATATAGCACAGGGAACTCTACTCAATGCTCTGGGGTGACCTAAATGGGAAGGAAATGCAAAAAAGAGTAGATATATGTTAAAAGAAAAAGAAACCCCAAAACAAAAAAAATAGTTCTATTATAATACAAGATTATTTATAGCCTGAACTCTAGAGTTCCACTCTGTTTACCATGTTTAGCCTGAGTAGAGTCTCCAAGCACGTGGCCCCAAAGCTGAGCCACCCTGTAGAAACTTGCAAAGAAAACGCCCAAAGCTGAACAGAAGAGACAGAAAGGAAGAAAAATGCAGGCTGTCTAGTCACTTTAGGTCACTGGATAGTTTCGCTGGAAATGCCATTATCCACACTGCAGAGTTAAGACATCGCTCCCGATTTAAAAAAGACTTTCCTTTGGCCAGGTATTTCCAGTTTCAGAAGTTCACATTTAAAAAATAATCTAAGGGAAATAAAAAGTTGGAAGCATAGAGGTGTCAATTGCAATGATCTGTAACAACAAAGAGAGGAAAACAATGAAAATATCCAACAAGAGGAGAATTGTGAAATGGATTCTTTATGCTCTTTATTTGCACACACTCTGACAATAGTCAACACTCACACCTCAGTCCTTTACACGCCCTCACTGTTTGTCCTTCAAAATCTAAATACAACATCCCCCAGTTTGGAACCTCCTCTGAGGGCCCTCAGCTAATCACCCTCTTCCCAGTTATCTCTTTCAGTTGAACATATTTCTAGCATTGAACTTAGTACACATCGAGCTCATTCTTCAAAACCTTCACATTCATTTGCATCTCAATCCTCAGCCCCTGGGCACAGTGCCTGGCTCCCAGCGGGTGCTCAGTGAGTATAAGAAGAGATGAATAGTAAATACATCTGTAGGAAAGAATATTATGTAATCTTTCAAATGAAATTTATTAACATGTAGACATATGAAAATAGATGATAAATTATGTGACAAACAGTAGAATGTAAACTAATATACACGTTTTGACTTCAGTTCTGTAGTAGAGCTAGAGAAGTTTATATGCAAAGCGTTGTGTAGGTGAAGCCTGAAGGAGGAGAAAAAATAATTATTTCTTTCAAAATGTTTTCGGGCTTCCCTGGTGGCGCAGTGGTTGAGAGTCCGCCTGCCGATGCAGGGTACATGGGTTCGTGCCCCGGTCCGGGAAGATCCCACATGCCGTGGAGCGGCTGGGCCCGTGAGCCATGGCCGCTGAGCCTGTGCATCCAGAGCCTGTGCTCCGCAACGGGAGAGGCCACAACAGTGAGAGGCCCGCGTACCGCAAAAGAAAAACAAAAACAAAATGTTTTCAAATGATTCTTCTCTGGAGCAAGTACTGCTAAGGCTGCCATCTGTCTCCCTGTGAATCTCCTTTAGGGAGGCCCAACCACCAACTGTCACCCCCTGCATTTCTTGTCTGAGGGTTTTCTCTGGCTGCCTTAGTCAACTTTGTGAAGTGGCTGAAAGTGCCAAAGAATTAATGCCCCTTTGGAGCAGCCCTGAGGTGGTAGTTGGAGTATAAATACCCCAGCTCCTACTCTACTTGGAGGTGTGTCCATCGGGGCCCAGGGTTCCCCAGAGAGATTACGTTCTATTTACCCACCATGTTAAATTGCCTGATAATTCACCCTTTATTTGCTCCAACTTTCCACTCACCGCCCAACCCCCCACCCGCCCTGCACTTCCTCATTCCTCCAGCATTTCCTGGAAAATCTTCCAAAATAACTATTTGCACTACTTGAATCCTGATTCAGGATCAGTTTCTGAGAGAACCGAAATTAAGACACTCTTTAATAACATAATGAGGTAGAAAAGTGCTACTAAAATATAAATATTATCGAGAAGGTATAACACCTTAATTTACTAAAAGTATGATCATATTAATTAAAATTAATGATTAAAAATGCCAGTTCCCCAAGGACTGGAACACAAAACGAGTAATTGTTATGTTAATGTATGAGTGTAAGGAAAGTTCTGAAGTTGGTGAACTGCCAAAATGGGGTGCTGTCACAGGGACCCAGAGTGGCAAAGGTAGCTCCTAGTGTACTGGTATAGCCTTGACGATCATTGAGATTGTACGTTAGTCATTAAATTCTACTCTCCTCTCCCTCTTCTGTCTATGTTTTTCCCTGAGTCATTTGGAAGAAATGACATTCTTCTTGTATGTTTTCTTAGTTTATAATAGCTACCTATATCTGTACTGTCTTTGAACTCTACTGAGAATGCAAACCACTTAAAAACAGGAATTGTAAAAAAAAAAACCAAAGAACAGGAATTGTATCTATCTCTTCCCCTCTCATGTCATATATATCATTGAGAAAGTGCTCACCAGCTGTTTATGAAAAAAATGATTGCATAATTCAATAAAGGGAAAGAATGCTATCCTGGTTCTCATTTTTTTTGCAAACTCTTAAATGTGTGATTGTTTTATTTTCAAAGCATATTGTGGATCACTTTAGGTTTAACATTGCTAAATGAAAGAAAATTATGCTATTGCAAAGTTTTATCTGAAGAATCATTAGGATATGTTACGTTCAAAAAGATTCTTTCTCTAGATCGGTTTCAAGACAGAATTTTTCTGGGGAGAAAATCAGCATCAATACAATTCCATTCCCTTTTAGGTAGTACTTTCTCAAATTGTTTAATCATGGATTAGTTTTACTTATAATCGCAGAATTAGAGAAAAGCTATTTAATTGTATTATTATCTGCACAGCTCAGCTCAGATATAGTGTTCACAAGGTAGAAGATTTTTCTAGAAATAATTTTTGATAGTAAGAGGGCTTAAAAACATGATAAAGAAAAGTGGATATTTTAAAGCAAAAATCCAGGCATTTTGACTATTTGTGTAATATCAAACATATCCAGATATCTAGAAATATATAAATACATTTGTATTGTTACATGCAGACATTTGGTGGTCTTTTGATAGAAATTGGATAAAATACAGGTGTTTCTCTTTCCTTGTTCATCCCAAGAATTTTGGACTCAACATAATGAAATAATTTGCAGTATGGTTTCGTTATGTTGATCATGACTGGTTGTCATAAGAGTATTAGGAATAAGAGTTCCCAAGGATGAAAAAGAAGGCTAAGGTACATAAACCATGAGAACTAGATCCATTTTATCTAGCAACTGGTGCCTTGTTAGTTTATTAATTTTCTGTTTGTTGATAGTTGTAAACTACTACAACAGCGTGGCCAAAGACTCACCATAACTATTTGAATCAAAGGACAAATGACCAATCATTTTAGTTTGTTTTTGTCAGCATTGAGCATACAGTTTGTTAAACACATACACACACAACGTATATTTATTTCCCACCACCTGTTACAGAAATTCCTATAGGAATCTTTGCTTAAGTTTGGAAGATCTTTAGATCAGTGCATTAAAATCATCTGGGGCAGTTGATAAAAACCAGAATTCCCAGGTTCCACATAGGGTTTGTGGTTCTGCAGGTATGGAATAGGGTTCAGGAATCTGCCTGTTTACTGAGTTCCTCAAATAATTCTTATCCAGGTGGACCTCAAGCCACACATTGAAAAACACTGCTCTGATCACCCTTTCCCCATTAAAAAAAAAAGAAAAGTGACTTTTTTAAACACTTGTTTACGATTACAGATAGCAGGCTGTGTTGTGCTGCAGACCCATCACACCAGTGCTAATAAGATTTTTGAGAAGCATGATCCAAACAGAGAAGGTATAACAAAAAAACCCTAAAAAAAACAAGCAAACAAAAAGCTCAGTGATCACACTTCTTTTGCAGTTACTTTAATTGCCTCTCAAAATAAATATTTTAATTCATTGCTCTCTGGATATCTGGTTTCTTAAAGGCCTGAAAGAAGAAAGTGGGGAGTCTTCACTGTCTTGTCTTGGAAACCTAATGTCTGACTTTAACTGTGTGTCGTAGAGATTAATGGTACCACACTTGCTCCTTGGAAGTGTTTTATGATAGAGTGGGTGGTAAATCTTAGCCCCAAAATGGGAGGGGCCTAGAGAGAAGAGGGGATGATAATAACCCAGCATGTTGCAAGGGCCTCTGGTGTGAAAAGATTCTGCAGCTATGTGCAAGCCTGCTTTTTTCCTTTTGGCCCTGATCACAGCACTGCTTTTACTCAACCCCTCCTCTCGCTATCCTAAAGTATTATCATGAAGTTTTTAGTGCAGTCATGAATGTTTCTCATATATGCATAGATAAACCCTAAAACCATAAAATTTTAAAACTGAAATAAATTTTAGTGATCACTTAATTCAATCTCCTTGTTTTACAGAATAAGAATCTGAGGCCTAAATTAATTGAATTGCCCAAGTTCATAAACCTCACACAGCTAGTCATTCTTTTAATCTAAATAAATAAATTAAAGGAGAAAAGAAAAGATTATTTTTTCTCCAAAAGATTATTTCCACTTCATGGCTACTCTGATCCCCATCTCAGTATCAGTGAAGGGTCAGTATTATTGCAGCCCATGCTTTTAATTTGATGTCATAATTTTGGTATTTCCAATTTAAAAAAGTATTTGTGTTCTATATTTGTGGTTTTGTAAGATGGGGATAAAAGTATGAAGAGTTGGAAGCAACAAAAAACCTCCTTTCCTCCCTCCCTCGCTCCCTCCCTCTGTTCCTTCCTCCATCAACATGCTGGGAGTACAAAAACGAGTGTGACAGTCCTCCTGTTAAAAAGCTTACTATTTAACCAGGGTTGGAAAGAACAAGCACTGGTAAGAATCGCAGGTGCACAATGAGATGTAATTAAAGGAGTGTCTTTGTCGCCAGGAGAGTTGAAGTTCTTCAGACTGTGAACAGCCGAGGGCTCAGTCTGTTGGAGGGATGTGGTCTGTGTAAAGCACGTGGTACGCATGAGTTGGGCGTATTACAGAATGGCTGAAGCATAGGGCGTACAGAGGAGATGGGGTTGAAAGCACAGGCTAAAGGCAGATTAAAAATAGCCTGTTATGCCATTCTAGAGGAATTTGAACTTTACCTTATATAATCCTGCACAGTCCAATACCGGAGGACACTAACTGCATGTGGCTATGAACCACTTGAAATGTGGCTACTCCAAGGTGAGATGTGCTTGTATATGTGAAACACACATTGGATTTTGAAGATTAGTATAAAAATAAAAGAATGTTACCCAATCTCACTAATAACGTATTATACTGCTTATATGTTAAAATGATAATATTTTGGATATATTAAATTAAATATGTTATTAAAATTTGTCACCTGTTTATTTTTACCTTTTTAATGTAGCTATTAGAAAATTTTAAGATATGTATGTGGCTTGCATTACGTATCTATTTTAGTAGCACTGTTTTATAGACAACGGTAATGTACTCAAGATTATGGATTTTTAAAAAAATTATTGATTTTAATACTGAAGCACTTTAAACTGCCAACATCATGATTCAACCCCAAATGATTTAGTCACATCTCTAAAAAATAACATTTTCCTATATAAAAATAACACTATAGAAACTTTTAAAATTAATAATAATTTCTTAACATTATCTATTATTCAGTCTATAGTAAACATTTCCAGTAGTCCCCACATGTCTTTATAGCTGGTTTGTCAACACGAGGATCCAACCCAGGACCACCATTATATCGGTAGGTCCTTGACATCTTTTAATTTAGAGTAGTCCCTTCTCTCGCCAGTCCAGTTACCTGTGTTCCATCTTCTGGGTTTGTCTGATTTGTTGGTGGTGTTTAGCTTCTATTCTCTGTATTTCTTATAAAGTACAAATTACACCTACAGGCTTGAGTGGATTCCAGTGAAACATTTTTTTGCTCTGATATAACACATGTAATGTTGGGTACTTCATATTTTATCTCATCAAGAGGTACTACTTGTCAGATTTCATCGCCGTTTGTGGTGCCAAGGTTGACCATTGGATTGCAGTGATGGCAGCTTCATTCCTCCAATACAAAGTTTGGTTTTCCTTGGCAAAACAGGAAGCTGTAATTAGGCCTTCATTGTGGAAAAGCAAAGATTGTGGAGGAAGGACTAAAGAAGACAGAAAGCAGAGAGATGGCCAAGTAGTCTAGCATCATAGTCTAGAAAAGACAGAGAAGATGATGATCTTACTCTGAGCTGGGGACTACGCTAATTCCTGAGCATGTGTTACCTTTGTAAATCCTCGCACAGCCCTATAGGATTGGTTTGCTCATGCCCATTGTCTGGTTAAAACTATTCAGAGAGACTGAATAATTTGCCTACTGTCATACCAGCAGGGGCAGAGTGGTGATTAAAACTCAGCTCTGTCTTATGTCAAAATTCACATACTGGACCACTGCCCTATGCTGACTGCAATAACACTTTTAGTTTGAGAGGCTTTTGGTTTGAAAATTATGAATGTTCTTTTTAATTTGATGACCAAGGAAAGGAATTAACTCTAATGTGTCTCCCTCAGTTGATTAGGGGAGGGTGGTATGATTTTGTTGAATTCGAAATGTGAGTTGGATATGTCAACTGAACATATAGGTCTGGAGTTCAGAAGACAGGTCAAAGAAAAAGGACAGACTACTAGAATTATCAGTTCAATAGTCATGTTTATAGAGATGGTAGCTTAGACCCAGAGAGTGTATAAAGCCCTAATATATTTATACAGTAGGAAGATACATACCTCCACTTCACATTTGTAAGCCATTTGAGGCTAGCAAACCAACATCAAAAAAGAGACAACTGCATGAATTAAAAATACCATTTCTCATTTTCATATTCCTAAGACACTTGAAGGTATCATTAATTTAATTAATTAATGTTAAATTATTATATAAAATATAGTATACGAATTTATATAACAGTATTATATACTAGTTATGTACTAATTAATAATATTCATAAATTATTTCTGTATAAATTCTTTGTGTTACTGTGCAAAGAGGTTAGAGTATTTCTAAGGGAAGACTTTCCCTGTGGTCAGTGCATATCATGATATTATATCCAATTCATAGTCTGACAGGCAGAAGTTTACTTATTTATAGGGTGGGATGGAGTCTTTCAAATTGGGATGGTCACAGAAAACCTAGATCATATACTTGCTATATTATGGAATAACCCATATATATATATTATTTTTTTATAAATTTATTGTTGGCTGTGTTGGGTCTTCGTTGCTGTGCACAGGCTTTCTCTAGTTGTGTTGAGCGTGGGCTGCTTTGTTGCAGTGCATGGGTTTCTCACTGCAGTGGTTTCTCTTGTTGCAGAGCACGGGCTCTAAGCACGTGGGCTTCAGTAGCTGTGGCATGTGGGCTCAGTAGTTGTGGCTCACGGGCCCTAGAACGCAGGCTCAGTAGTGACGCATGGGCTTAGTTGCTCTGCGGCATGTGGGTTCTTCCCGGACCAGGGTTCGGACCCATGTCCCCTGCGTTGGCAGGCGGATTCTTAACCACTGTGCCACCAGGGAAGTCCGGAATAACTCATATTTTGAACAATTTTGAAGGAAAGACACCAGAGTTGTGTCTAGAACCCTTCTTAGAATTCTGAAAATTTGTTCTGCTCTTTTTGAGGTTATATACAAAATGGTATACTGTGGTACAATAATGAATTTTTTTCAAATTTTTAAGGAAAGATAAAAGGTTATTTTTCAGACATCTGAAATCATCTCTCTTTCTCTAGGGCAGCATTAAGGATGTATTATTCATTGATGGTCTCTCAAGGAACTTCTGAGGAATATGAGAATTCATTTCTCTCAAGATGAGTAAAGTGTTAAAAGGGACATTCATCAAAATTCAAGATAAACAGATATATTTGCTTCATATTTATAAAGCTAGAGAAAGTTGACATTTTTTTCCTAAGGAATTTTTGATTACTTTAAATGGCAATTATGCTAAGAAAAAACAAATTTCTGGGGCTGGGGTCAGGTAAAACCAGGTTTGAATAAATTTCAGGGAAGTCTTTAGGAGGGAAGAAAATCATAAAAAATACATTTTGCGGACTGTGTGCGTGGAAAGTGAGGCAAGGCAGTCCCCTCTCTCCTAGAGAAGCACCTTCTGAAGTGGGTGGTCAGGTTGGCTGGCTTTTCCTGGACAAACAAGCTCTCTTCAAGGCCTGGGGTGACCTTAGGGAGGCTGCTTTTCCTCGCTGCCCAGCACCCAAGGGTGAACTGGGCACAAAAAAGAAAACCTGATATTCTTAAAATTAGAAAATTGCACTGACAGGGACATTTCAGTAAGCCCCGTGAACGGAGGCCATAATCGTTCATTCTGACGCTGATAAGGCTCTGAGGCACTTATTGGTGCAACCATATATTTTATTACAGCTTATCCATGAGAATAATTCACGTCTTTTATTGTACAGAACACTACTGTAAACTTCATTAGTCTCTAATCTTCGTCTTATCAGTGTTCATGCTAAAGTGCTGAGCGCCTCCATGGAGTTGGTGCTGATTTGTAAATATGGTCATTTCAACATCCTGCAGCTACATTCATTCCAACTCCCTTATTATATAGATGATAACACTGCAACCCTAGAGGGAGAAGGAATTTATCCAAAGTCACACAGCTAATTAGAGCCAGAATTAGCCTGGAACACAGACTTCTACCTGAAGCTCCTCCTGTTGCCTGCACACTTAGCTGGGGTCAGTTTTCTGACAGATTAGTTCTTTTTTTTTTTTTTTTAATTTATTTAATTTATTTATTTTTGGCTGCATTGGGTCTTCATTGCTGCACGTGGACTTTTCTCTAGTTGTGACAAGCGGGGGCTACTCTTTGTTGCGGTGCACGGGCTTCTCATTGCGGTGGCTTCTGTTGTTGCAGAGCATGGGCTCTAGGCACACGGGCTTCAGTATGTGGTGTGCAAGCTCTGGAGTGCAGTCTTAGGAGTTGTGGCACATGGGCTCAGTAGTTGTGGCTTTCAGGCTGTAGAGCGCAGGCTCAGTAGCTGTGGCGCATGGGCTTAGTTGCTCCGCGGCATGTGGGATCTTCCCGGACCAGGGCTCAAACCCGTGTCCCCTGCATTGGCAGGCGGATTCTTAACCACTGAGCCACCAGGGAAGTCCCAGATTAGTTCTTATCTTCAGTGATTATGGAAGTTTCTCTTCTGAGATACCAAGTTATTTTCCTCTTATATGTTACTAATAACAAGATCAGATTGACTCCCTAAAATAATTAGTATTATACCTGTCTGGTTGTATTGTTTACGGTCATTAAAAAAAAAAGGATGAATTGCTTAGAAGCATTTTATTTTCCTGGAGCACTGGAGGTATGTGGAAATAGCAAAATGCAGTGGAAGGAAGGTAGACCCAGAAATTTGGACTCTAGTTCTGCTTTAATCACCGACCCTGAGGAAGTCATGGCATCTCAGTTTTTCAATCAGTAACGTGGATATCATAACACCTACTGAAACCTCTCATACGGGGGCAGTATGAGAATTGAATAAGCTAAGAATAATGAAAACATGTTAGGCGAGTGTAATATACTTCATATAGATCACACAGCTAGGGAACTTTCAAAAAGATCATCCAAGCATGTGGTCCCATGTTCATCCTGACTGAATGATAAGCCTGTAAAGAGATATTCATATTATTTGCTTTGGGAGTTTCTCAGTGACAGACTGACTTCTAAACCCTTGGCGACTTTCAAGGTGTGGTGATAAAAATAAACATCCTATTTCTGTTGTAATGCAATTCTGATGAGACACACCAGTGTGAGTCTTAAAGAGCCCTGACTCCTGCTAATTACCATTCTGCTGATTTTTGTAACATCTAAGGAAGGCTGGGCAGAACTGACTCATGTTCATTGCTCATGGTGTCCTCATTTAGTAAACAAGAACACAGTGGACTCCTGAAAGTTGAGATGTGCACATATTCTATTAATTCCAAGGAACTTGTATATTGTTTGCATAGCTGTTCTGTGCTCTTCGTTTTACAGGAGGCAGAAATGACTTTAAAGTCCCTCAGCAATAATAATGATAAAAATCATGGCTATAGTTTATTGGTCTCCTATTTTACATCAACCACTGCAAGGGTTTTACATGCAGTATTTCTAATTCTCAAAGTAACCCTGTGAAAGGTGGGTATTATTATTATTTAAAAATTTTTTTTATTGAAGTATAGTTGATTTACAACGTTGTGACCGTCTCTGCTGTGCAGCAAAGTTATACACATATATGCATTCACTTTTTATATTCTTTTCCATTATGGTTTATCACAGGATACTGAGTATGTTCCCTGTGCTATACAGTAGGACCTTGTTGTTTATCTATTCTAAATGTAATAGTTGGCATCTACCAACCCCAAACTTCCAGTCCATCCCTCTCCCTCCTCCTCTTCCCCTTGGTAACTACAAGTCTGTTCTCTTTGTTTATGAGTCTGTTTCTGTTTTGTTGATAGGCTCATTTGTGCCATATTTTAGATTCTACGTATAAGTGATATCATACGGTATTTGTCTTTCTCTTTCTGACGTAACTTCACTTAGTATGATAATCTCTAGTTGCATCTATGTTGCTGCAAATGGCATTATTTCGTTCTTTTTTATGGCTGAGTAATATTCCATTGTATATGTGTACCACATCTTTTTTATCCATTCATCTGTCAATGGACATGTAGGTTGATTCCATATCTTGGCTATTGTGAACAGTGCTGCTGTGAACATAGGAGTGCATATACCTTTTTTTTTTTAACATCTTTATTGGGGTATAATTGCTTTACAATGGTGTGTTAGTTTCTGCTTTATAACAAAGTGAATCAGTTATACATATACATATGTTCCCATATCTCTTCCCGCATATATCTTTTTGAATCATAGTTTTGTCTGGGTATGTTCCCAGGAGTGGGATTGCTGGATCATATGGTAATTCTATTTTTAGTTTTCTGAGGAACCTCCATACTGTTTTCCATAGTGGCTGTACCAACTTATTGACATTTGAAAAGTGGGTATTATTATACCTATTTTGCTTAATAATATCCTTACAGAAAGAAAATAAAACATTATCATTTGAATGTCTTAGTTTCCATTTGTCCTATGGCAGGTCTGCCCATTTCTCATTTTTTTCATGACTCTTGGCTAAGCAGAGGCGAGCATTAGTCCTTCCAACTAGCAGGTAAACTAGGACAAGCGGGAATTAAATGACTTACTGAAATATCAGAGTCAGACCTATGACTGGGGCCTTAGACTTTTTCATTAGAGCAATGGTTTTCAAATTCACAGATTCAATAGTTATATGCTTGCCTTGTGCTGGGAGACAGGAGGGAAAACAGACATAGCCCCTCCTTATTTGAGTGGGGATGAATTGAAATTAGAAGTCTTTGAACAGACCTAGCTTTGGGGGGTTAGGTGGTAGCATACTTTCCTCTTCCCCTCAATAAGTTTATGCCACTTAACACAGGTTGAAATAGTCAAAATCGCTCATCAGCATCCCCCTTGATTGGGCACTGTTTAAAACTGAAGTGCTCTACCTTTAGGACTTGTTGAATCCCTTGAGCACCTTGGGAGCAAGGATGATACGATTTTCTTGTTTTTTCTTTTTTTGTTTTTGTTTTTGGTTTTTGGCCAGGGAAGAAGAGAAACATAGAGAGGATAAGATACAGAACAAACAAGAGGTTCAGAGTCAAAGGCTGATGTGGATGTTCTAAAGCCACCATCCTGTCTCCCACCCTAGATGGCGGCTTGGTTAATGGGCCTCGGTCGTTTTTAATTAGCTGTAGGTGACTCCACCTTCTGTCTTGCTCTGTGCCTCTTTGGACTGCAAGGGCAGAGAAAAGTGAGGGACACTGGGATTTAGAGAAGGGGGAAACCCAGGCCCTTCGCCTACTCTGGGATTATTGCAGGAAAGTTCTCCAAAGGCTTGGTAGCAGCAGGCTGGAATTGCGGGCTCTAGGTGGGGAGATTTGACCTTTAAACCCTCTCCATGAAGTAGCTGAGTTGTGATACAGGCTTCCTCCACTCTCTGAAAATACAATGTTCCTATGAAACCTTTCCTTATCCGAAATGGCATAAAGTGAAGAAGTGATTATCTCAGGATACATCTTGCTAACGATGCACAAAATAAATGGAGATAAAGTACAGATGCTCACAGACACAGTTTAAAGCTATGACAGCTTGATGCTGGGATGCTGAGTGTGGTTCTCGGGGAAGGAGCTGGGCAGTGCCGCTCTCATTCTATAAGGGCTTCTGCAAAACAAAACGCTGAACGCTGTATTTTTCTCTCTTTCACCTCTTTAGCAACAAAAGACTGTTTGGTTATAATGTTCAAAATTCTCCAACATTTTCCATGATTTTGGAAAATCATGTTTATTTGGCATATATGTGTTAAGTTGTAGATTTTAATTGTAATTGTGTTTAAACACTGTATTTATTTACACTACTCTAAAAGACAATTTGAATAGATTATTAAATGACATCAGATTTACCAACAACCTTTATGTCACAACACTTCCAGATGGAGATCCCCATTAAGCTCAGTTCAGTGCCTCTTTACCCTAAACTGAACTGTTAAAAAAAAGCAACATTGGACGATAAACCATTTAGATACAACTTATATCACAAGAAGAAACCTGGGTGGGCAGTTTGACCTGCTTGGTTTGCTTGGCATTTATCTTAATCTCTCCTTAGGTATTTTTCCCTTCATTTTTCAATCACAACTTTCTCATCGCCTCACTGCTTCTGGTCTTTCAGGATTTTCTTTTCTTTTTTTCTGCCTTTTGTTTCTTGAGTAAGTCATCAGCTTCCATTTATGTCATTATTTCTCCCCATGTTAGTCCTTCACAAACATTTCTCTTTGTATATTTACTCTTGCTTTGTATCTGCTCTCTATAAACTACCCTTGCTTACTTGGGGGTGGACTTGGTGCCCGTGTGGTCTAGTGAAAGTCTGATTGGGGCAGAGAAGGCCAGTAGTGCCTTGACTTGCTACTGTGGAACCTGTCCTCTATTTCAGAGGCCAAAGACACACTCCTGTTAGTGTCCAGGTCTAAGTAGATCCCGAGAGACTGAGTAGCAATAACTCAAATCCAAACAAGACTTAGGTAGGCACCAAAATGCCAATTTAATAATTTACTATAAGAAATAACTGTTAAGAGAAACGAAAAAACCTGTGTGTTCAGCTCATGTTTTTCCTGGAGTCAATCTGCCAGGGAATCATCATCAGCGAGTTTCTCTGGAGAGGTTAAAATCAAAAAGAATTTGTGTCTGTGCATGAGAAGTCCTTCTATAATAGAGTTGGATGCATACATGCTAAGTTAGGTATGAGTCAGGTCAACTGCTGGTGGGGGGAGGGAGGTAAAATCCAGAAGTTGGAGAAGGCAAGACTGCTTACATTTTTCTCAGCTACTCTGATCCATGGAATTATTGCCCCATTTTCTCCAGAACACTGATTTTTCAATAAAAGCCAGAAATCTGAATTATTTTTTTTAAATAAGTTTGTGGCTAAATCTGAGCATCAATTTGAGAATCAAAATAAATGATAGCCATGCACACTACTATATATAAGAAAGATAACCAACAAGGACCTACTAGATAGCACAGGGAACTCTACCTAATATTCTGTGGTAACCTATATGAGAAAAGAGTCTAAAAAGAACGAATATATGTATATGTATAACTGAATCACATCGCTGTACACCTGAAACTAACACAACATTGTAAATCAACTATACTCCAATAAAATTAAAATATTTTAAAAATCCCAAAAACAAAATAAATGATAGCAAAAAATATAATCCGTTACCTTATGTGTGTGTTATGATCTACCATGTGAGTTTATATTGAGATGTAAATAAAGGAAATCACAGGGATGGAGGGAAAGGTCTTCCTTATAGTCAAAGCTAACTAATAAATGATGCAAGAGTGATGGAATTTGAAAATGACCATTTGGCAACCATGATAATAATAATGAATTGAGGCAGACGTCACCATTAAATTCTAATTCTCATGCATGAAAGTTTGAGTAGTGACAGGATATTTACATAATAGCTCCCCACCAAATACTCATTAGCTCTAAAGGGAAAAAGAATAAGTTTACAGTTGAGAAACCTGGCAGAAAACACCTTAACCCAATGATTAAAGTTAACATCACTGTAATAGGGCAAGCTGACATCAGTGCCTCCTGATACAAATCACTAAGCACCAAGAAGAGAAGAACATCGCTCTGTGACATTCCTGCCAAAAATGCGTAAAGTAAACCTAATCCTAAGGAAGCATCAGAGAAACTCAAATTGAGGGCCATTCTATCAGATAAGTGACGTACACTTTTCAAATGTCACTGTCATGAAGGACTGAGGAAGAGTTCCAGGTAAGAGGCTAACATGACAACTGAATCAATGATCCTTGATTTTTGTTGTTGTTAGAAAGGACATTACTGAGATAATTGGTGAAATCCAAATAGGATCCATAGAACAGGTGAAAGTATTGAGCCAAAATTAATTTCCTGGTTTTGATCATCATACCATGGCTAGATAAGAAATAGACACTGAAGTATTTAGGCGTAAAGGGCTGTTAAGAAACAAAATCCAACTGAGAAGATCTCTTTGGCTTTGTTAAGTGATTCATGAATCAGACAACATCCCATCTAGCAACTAGAAGGGGGCTCCAAAGAGTGGTACACGATGGAAGGCAGAAGGAGGGTGCAGCCCAGAAGTTATTGGCAAGGGGAAAGAAAGAATTATTTGCGGACAGGCAATCTTCTTTCGAGGGGCAGGGAATAGCAGGAATCCTGTTATATAGATTACCTCACTAGTGCTGGTTAGGAAATTTCAGACCGTCTGTTTAAAGGTCACATTCCTGGAAGAGGTTGAAACTGCAATTGTCTTGATTTGCCGTCATGGGGGCAAATGACTCCATTTTGGGGTTTTTTAATAGGGCATTACATCTGTAACTTAGAAGCAAATAATGCAGAAAAAAAGAGAGAGAGACAGAGGAAATACTAACATAAATTATATCAAAATGTAAATTTAAAAGCAATCACCATTTTGAATCAATGCTCTATACAGAGAGCTTGCTACTGGAAAACCCACTTTTGGGGTCCCTTGGATGGACCTCTGGAGTCACAGCGTGACAGGATGCAGGATGTCTCAGGACCTATACCCTCCCTTTTCTTCTTGTTCTCTTCTTAGGTATATAAATACTGGTATCAATGCCACAGATTTCTTTTTTTTTTTAATGTCTTTTTTTTTTCTCTGCTTTATAACAAAGTGAATCAGTTATACATCTCTTCCCTCTTGCGTCTCCCTCCCTCCCACCCTCCCTATCCCACCCCTCCAGGCGGTCACAGAGCACCGAGCTGATCTCCCTGTGCTATGTGGCTGCTTCCCACTAGCTATATACCTTACATTTGGTAGTGTATATATGTCCATGCCACTCTCTCGCTTTGTCACAGCTTACCCTTCCCCCTTCCCATATCCTCAAGTCCATTATCTAGTAGGTCTGTGTCTTTATTCCTGTCTTACCCCTAGGTTCTTCATGACATTTTTTCCCCTTAGATTCCATATATATGTGTTAGCATATGGTATTTGTCTTTCTGTTTCTGACTTACTTCACTCTGTATGACAGACTCTAGGTCTATCCACCGCATTACAAATATCTCAATTTCGTTTCTTTTCATGGCTGAGTAATATTCCATTGTATATATGTGCCACATCTTCTTTATCCATTCATCCGATGATGGACACTTAGGTTGTTTCCATCTCCAGGCTATTGTAAATAGAGCTGCAATGAACATTTTGGTACATGACTCTTTTTGAATTATGGTTTTCTCAGGGTATATGCCCAGTAGTGGGATTGCTGGGTCATATGGTAGTTCTATTTGTAGTTTTTTAAGGAACCTCCATACTGTTCTCCACAGTGGCTGTATCATTTACATTCCCACTAACAGTGCAAGAGGGTTCCCTTTTCTCCACACCCTCTCCAGCATTTATTGTTTCTAGATTTTTTGATGATGGCCATTCTGACTGGTATGAGATGATATCTCATTGTAGTTTTGATTTGTATTTCTCTAATGATGAATGAAGTTGAACATTCTTTCTTGTGTTTGTTGGCAGTCTGTATATCTTCTTTGAAGAAATGTCTATTTAGGTCTTCTGCCCATTATTGGATTGGGTTGTTTGCTTTTTTGTTATTGAGCTGCATGAGCTGCTTATAAATTTTGGAGATTAATCCTTTGTCAGTTGCTTCATTTGCAAATATTTTCTCCCATTCTGAGGGTTGTCTTTTGGTGTTGTTTATGGTTTCCTTTGCTGTGCAAAAGCTTTGAAGTTTCATTAGGTCCCATTTGTTTATTTTTGTTTTTATTTCCATTTCTCTAGGAGGTGGGTCATAAAGTATCTCACTGTGATTTATGTCATAGAGTGTTCTTCCTATGTTTTCCTCTAAGGGTTTGATAGTTTTTGGCCTTACATTTAGGTCTTTAATCCATTTTGAATTTATTTTTGTGTATGGTGTTAGGGAATGATCTAATCTCATACTTTTACATGTACCTGTCCAGTTTTCTGAGCACCACTTATTGAAGAGGCTGTCCTTTCTCCACTGTACATTCCTCCCTCCTTTATCAAAGATAAGGTGACCATATGTGCGTGAGTTTATCTCTGGGCTTTCTATCCTGTTCCATTGATCTATCTTTCTGTTTTTGTGCCAGTACCATACTGTCTTGATTACTGTAGCTTTGTAGTGTAGTCTGAAGTCAGGGAGCCTGATTCCTCCAGCTCCGTTTTCCATTCTCAAGATTGCTTTGTCTATTCAGGGTCTTTTGTGTTTCCATACAAATTGTGAAATGTTTTGTTCTAGTTCTGTGAAAAATGCCAGTGGTAGTTTGATAGGGATTGCATTGAATCTGTAGATTGCTTTGGGTAGTAGAGTCATTTTCACAATGTTGATTCTTCCAATCCAAGAACATGGTATATCTCTCCATCTATTTGTATCATCTTTAATTTCTTTCATCAGCATCTTATAATTTTCTGCATACAGGTCCTTTGTCTCCTTAGGTAGGTTTATTCCTAGATATTTTATTCTTTTTGTTGCAGTGGTAAATGGGAGTGTTTTCTTGATTTCACTTTCAGATTTTTCATCATTAGTGTATAGGAATGCCAGAATTTTCTGTGCATTAATTTTGTATCCTGCTACTTTACCAGAATCACTGATTAGCTCTAGTAGTTTTCTGGTAGCATCTTTAGGATTCTCTATGTATAGTATCATGTCATCTGCAAACAGTGACAGCTTTACTTCTTCTTTTCCGATTTGGATTCCTTTTATTTCCTTTTCTTCTCTGATTGCTGTGGCTAAAACTTCCAAAACTATGTTGAATAAGAGTGGTGAGAGTGGGCAATCTTGTCTTGTTCCTGATCTTAGTGGAAATGCTTTCCGTTTTTCACCATTGAGGGCGATGTTGGCTGTGGGTTTGTCATATATGGCCTTTATTATGTTGAGGAAAGTTCCCTCTATGCCTACTTTCTGCAGGGTTTTTATCATAAATGAGTGTGGAATTTTGTCAAAAGCTTTCTCTGCATCTATTGAGATGATCATATGGTTTTTCTCCTTCAATTTGTTAATATGGTGTATCACATTGATTGTTTTGTGTGCATTGAAGAATCCTTGCATTCCTGGAATAAACCCCACTTGATCATGGTATATGATCCTTTTAATGTGCTGTTGGATTCTGTTTGCTAGTATTTTGTTGAAGATTTTTGCATCTATGTTCATCAGTGATATTGGCCTGTAGTTTTCTTTCTCTGTGACATCCTTGTCTGGTTTTGGTATCAAGGTGATGGTGGCCTCGTAGAATGAGTTTGGGAGTGTTCCTCCCTCTGCTATATTTTGGAAGAGTTTGAGAAGGATTGGTGTTAGCTCTTCTCTAAATGTTTGATAGAATTTGCCTGTGGAGCCATCTGGTCCTGGGCTTTTGTTGGAAGATTTTTTTTTTTGTGGTACGTGGGCCTCTCACTGTTGTGGCCTCTCCCGTTGCGGAGCACAGGCTCCGGACACACAGGCCGAGCAGCCATGGCTCACGGGACCAGCCACTCCGTGGCATGTGGGATCCTCCTGGACCGGGGCACGAACCCGTGTCCCCTGCATCGGCAGGCGGACTCTCAACCACTGCTCCACCAGGGAAGCCCTGTTGGAAGATTTTTAATCGCAGTTTCAATTTCAGTGCTTGTGATTGGTCTGTTCATATTTTCTATTTCTTCCTGATTCAGTCTTGGCAGGTTGTGCATTTCTATGAATTTGTGCATTTCTTCCAGGTTGTCCATTTTATTGGCATATAGTTTCTTGTAGTAATCTCTCATGATCTTTTGTATTTCTGCAGTGTCAGTTGTTACTTCTCCTTTTTCATTTCTAATTCTATTGATTTGAGTCTTCTCCCTTTTTTTCTTGATGAGTCTGGCTAATGGTTTATCAATTTTGTTTATATTCTCAATGCCACAGTTTTCAATACTGAGAATCCCAATTACATCTATACCTTATTCACGTAGAGGAGAATCTTCAGCCTCCTACTTACAAGTCATTATTTAGGGTTATAGCCGCTACCTTGAAGGAAACCTTCCATCTCTGTGTGCTAACTTCACAGTTTAAAACTTTTCAGAGGAAAATCCCTAATTCTAAGTGTTGGGGTATAATTTCCAAATACTGACAATATCTTTACCTTCCCTTCCGCTAGGTGGACTAATTGCATGGCAGACCCAGCCCTAATTAGGCTGCTTTAGCATCTAAGATCCAGAATTCCCTACAGGTCTGAAATGTTTTTTTAATTTCCTGGTCCCTTTGTTTCTGGTCTAGTTCTGGGCAAATGCAAGGCTTCTCCCACAGTAGCATTTATTATCGTCACATTACCCTAAAAGTAAGTGCTTTCAGTGAACAAGTAATGTACAATTCAGCAAGCACTCTCTAATTATAATGAATATTTCCATTTTAATGAGGTTTAAGTGCACGGTCTCTGTGAGTTATCTAAAATGACACAGTACCCGTGTTGGAAACCCAGTCATGCTATGTGCGGGACGAGCAGAGGAGAGCTTACTTCTACCCTCATTTCTCTTCCATAAAAGGGAAGAATTGCTGGGTAAGCCACTTTATTTAATAGCAGAGGAAGGAGAAAATTGAATTCTTGACAGGATTACTGAGGAGAATGATGATGAGTGGGTGGAATTGCTAGCAAAATGAGAGATGAACGATAATAGGCAGGGAGCAGCCAGGGGCGCCAAGAGTAAGGGTTGGGTGGAAAATCCAATAACAAAAATGCCAGTCTTGAAATGTCTTGGAGGGAGGGGGACCATATTGATGTGGCTTTTCAAACAGAATTAGTTTGAGCAGTTTAATTCTTCAATTCAAGGCTTTTCTGTGACTTTGATAGAAACCATTCTGGAAAACAAAGTCTGGCCTCTGTCAAATGCCATCTTGAAGGACACAGGATGCTAACCTGAGAATTGTGATGGGAAGAACATTATTGTCTGGTTAGAAAATGATTAGAAAATGTAGGTGGCAAAGACAAGGAAAGAGAACAAGAGGGAGAGAAAAGCTTTGATGTTGCCTTGGCAGAAACGGGGAGGACCAGTCAAGATAATGGTACAGAAAGGAGGGGAGAAGAGGGTGGAGGAGGGCTAGGGATGGAAAAGAGTGCTTTAACAAGCAGTAATTTGGAAAAATTGTTCTCTGAAACAGTTTTCAAGTTTGATATGAGTAACAGTAGCTGATATGGAGTTGAAAACCTAGAAATGCTCAATATTTAGATTTCAAATTTATCAGATGAAATGGCCAAGAAAAAGAGACTGAGTGGAATGGTGTGCGGCAGGCATCAGCCTGCTTGATTCCCCAGAATCAGGAAAGCTCTCTTCTTTCTCTCCTGGGCTAAAGTCTCCAAGCCATGATCCTGTTAGGAGGCAGGTACAGGCAGGACATCTCTCGCAAGGCGGGGGCAAAGTTACGGCCATTTTTGCTCTGGGAAAATAGTGATTCACCAGGCTGGGCAGAGACCCTGCTCAGTAACTGGAAACCATTTTCAAAAGGCTGTGTGCTTTGCAAATAAGATCATCTATACCATTTTTTTAGATTCCACATATATACATTAATATGTGATATTTGTTTTTCTCTTTCTGCATAGCTGACTCACTTTGCTGTACAGTAGAAACTAATACAACATTGTAAAACAACCATACTACAATAAAAATTTTTAAAAAAGAGGCTGTGTGTCCATGGCCAGGCTGCTTCGATGTGGACAGACCTGAGTTCAGACTTTGGCTTTGTGTTTCATAAGCAAATTTCTTTATCTTCCTTCCCATTGTCAAATTTGCAAACCAACCTACATTGGCACCTGTTTTCTGCTTCTTCCCCTAGTAAGGAAGAGGTCTTGTCTCTCTTACATTAATGTCTATTGTCTCCACCTGTGTCATGGACCCCTTTTTTTTCTCTCACTTTCTTTAGGAATTCACACAGTATTCTCTTTTCAGTGTTATCTACAGTACATGATACTCCTCTCTACCAGGTCATTTCTATCAGCATACTAACAGGCTTTCGTGTCTCCTGTTAAACAAATTAAAGAGGTTGTTAGGCTGAGGTGGCTTTAATACCTCAGCAGCCTAAGGAGGCAAACCAAAACCACAGCCTGAAGGGTAAGAAATCAAAACCTAAGGACAAGCAATCACAAACAGCCGACCACGCAGAACTTTCCAAATAAGGCAAAGGCTTAAGTTACAGCCAATCAAATAATGTCCTTGCTTTGCTTCCACCTCTTCTCTATAGAGGTCTTTCCCTCCGCTCCTGTCTATGGAATGCTCCTAGCCACTTCTGGTTTGGTGCTACCTGATTTGAATTGATTTTTTGCTCAAATGAACTCTTAAAGTTCTTTAATATCCCTCAGCTTATCTTTTGACATTCCTGTGTTGAAAAAGCCCTTGTTGCACACATATCTCCCCATTTCTTAGCTCCCTGTCATGATCACACACTTCCTTACTTCTCGTCCTCCCTCTCATATACTCTTCAATGCCCCCATACCCTGTCCGTATTCTACCATCCCTCCTAAAACACTTTTGCCACGTTTGCTAGTAAATTCCATGTAGCCAAATGCAACCAATGCTTCTCTATCCTTGTTTTTCTTTCTTTCTTTCTTTTAAGCTTTTGTTTGTTTGTTTTAATTGAAGTATAGTTGATTTACATACCCACTGTTTTATTTATTTATTTTTTGGGCCATGCTGTGAGGCATGTGGGAGCTTAGTTCCCCAACCAGGGATCGAACCCGCACCCCCTGCGTCTTAACCGCTGGACAACCAGGGAAGTCCCTATCCTTGTTTTTCTCAGTTCTCACCAGCGTTTGGTATAACTGACCAGTCCCTTTCTCTAAATGAACCCCTCTCCTGGCTTCCTGGCACCACATTCCTCTGAACACACTGGACACGTTTCTCAGCCCTCACATTTTTTGCCAGCTTCTCATTCCTTATCCAAATGTTAAAGTTTGAAGTTCTTGAGGGCTTTTCTTGGATCCTATTCTCTTCCCTTCCCTTCCTTCCTTACCTCACTATTGTCCTCCTAGGTAATCTCATCCATATCCGTTACTTTAAATACTGTCTTTATACCATTGACTCCCCAATTTATGTCTGTAGCCCAGAGTTCTCCCAACATTCAGTTCTCTAATATTTCTAACAAAAATTTTCCAAAAGGAGAATTCTTGATTCTTCCCAAACCTGTCTGCTGCCCCAGCCCTTAAGTTTCCCCATCTCAGTAAATGGATTCACCACCTACTCAGTTGCTCAAGTTAAAAACACGGACTCATCCCCCTTTCCTCTTGTCCCTTGCATCCATTTCATCACCAAATCCTGTATATGCCATCTGCAAAATATTTCTCAGATCCTACTACTTCTTTCCATGTCTATTCATCACCACTATCTGTCTTCTGGGCCACTGCTGCATAGCCTGCCAACTTGTCTACCTCTTTCCACTATTGCATCCTGCCCCTCCCCACCAATATTTCTAGTCCATCTGCTACACTGCTCAAGAGTTAACCTCATGCCCGGGACCGGGAAGATCCCACATGCCGCGGAGTGGCTGGGCCTGTGAGCCATGGCCTCTGAGCCTGCGCGTCCAGAGCCTGTGCTCCGCAACGGGAGAGGCCACAACCGTGAGAGGCCTGCGTACTGCAAAAAAAAAAAAAAAAAAAAGAGTTAACCTCAAATATCAATCTGGTGTGTCCTCTCCTGCTTAAAATTTTCACTGATTTCTCACTAAACTTAGAATGCAATTTAAACTCCTCTTTTCTGGGTCTTCAAGACCCTGCAGAATCAGAGCTCTCCCTAGTTCCTCACTTTATCTCAAGTCACTCTTATGTTCTTCCTTTATGCGCCAGCCAAATTGATTCTAGTTTGTTCCCTTGAGCATGCACAGATTTTTTTCTACCTCAGGGCCTTTGCGCTTACTACTCTTCCCTTGACCTGGAAGTTTCTTCCCACCCTCATTCAATATTTCTTATCTCTTAGGTCTTGGCTGAAATGTTGCTTCCTTAGAAAGTAGCTTTCCCTGACGATTCTTTCTTACAGATTTCCCCAATCCTATTCCTCCATCATTCTCTGGTTCAGCACCCAGTCATTTTCTTGTGCTTGGCACATTGCAATTCTTTTTTCTTATTTAAAAAATTTTTGTTTGCATGGTTTTTGTTTATCTCAGTAATGCAGATGTAAAGGATAGAGGGCAGGGAACATGCAAGTAACACAATGGAATCATACAGTCTGAGTTTGAATCGTTGACATGTTCTCCTAGATATTATTTAAACTCCCTAATCCTCAGTTTTCTAATCTATGAACTGTGAACAGTAATACCAACCTCACAGGGTTGGTATGAGAAGTAAATGAGGTTATAAATATGGAGTTATAAGCAAAAAGCCTGGTCCATCATGAACATTACACAATTCTTACCAGATGATTTATCGTTCACTTTTTATTCCCCGACAGCTGGTATAGTGTTTGGAACACAGTGGGATCTTATTCACTCTTTGTTCAATGATTCAATACATGAATGAACTGTGGGCTCAGTTTGATTCATAGAGTTGTTTTGAGGATGAGACAGAGAATATGTCAAGTGACTAAAACAGTGCCTGGTACACTGTAAGTGCTCAATAAAACTTTATCATCAGTCCTCAAACAGGATGCTAATTTGATCAATTGATACACTAAGAACCACCCTCAGGGCTCTTATCTAAAGCAATCACCATCTTTAATTGTTGGGTTCCACCTCTCCTGTGTCATAAAGGACATGCTCCTGTAATTGTCTCCCTTTATCTTTCCCCCATCTTTATTGGCTCCCCACCAAGAAACAAACATGCTGAAGCAATTTTCATTTTAATAACTCCCTCCTTGAATCCCCATCTCTCTCTCTAGTTACCGTTTCTCTGCTTTTTACAAGTAAGCTCTTAAAGGAGTTGTCTACACTGTCTCTGATTCTCCCTCTCTGATTCTTCTTCACCCATTCCAATTAGTATTTATTTTCCACCTCTCCACAGAAACTTCCTTTGTCAAGGTTATTAATGACTTACACATTGGCAAATCGAAAGTCAAATTCTTGGTTCAAAGCTCCCTGGGCCAGTCAGCAGCACTGAAGGTTGCTCCTTCCTTTTTTGAAACACTTTCTTCACTTGGCTTTCAGGACCCTGTTCATTCTTGTTTATTCCTCTGCTTGACTACCCCACTTTTTTTCAGTCTTCCTTTGCTGGTTCCTACGCTTGTTCCCAAACTCTAGATTTTGCTTCAGTATCAGAACCTCACCTTCTTTCTCTGTATTCACACCCCATGTAACCTCATCCGATCCCATACCTTTAAATATCATCCAAAAGCTGATGATTCCCAAGTTTATATTTTCACCTTCGATCTCTCACTAGAACTCCATACATATTTATAATTGACTCCTTGATTTTTCCATTCAGGTGTCCAATAGGCATCTCACATGTAACACATTCAAAACTGTACTCTTTTTTTTTTTTTAGTAATTTATCGAAGTATGGTTGACTTATATTAGTTTCAGGTGTACAGCATAGTGATTTTATATTTTGTAGACTATGCACCATACAGAGATGGTATAAAATATTGACTATATTTCCTGTACTGTACGTTACATCCCTGTGACTTGTTTATTTTATAACTGCTAGTTTGTACCTCTTAATTCCCTTTACCTATCAAAACTGTACTATTAATTCCACCATCCTCTCAGCCTCTCAGTGGTACATCCTCCCGAGTTCTCCAGGGTATGGCAGCTCCATCCTTTCAGTTGTTCAGACCAAAAACATTGTGTTCATCTTTCATTTTTCCACACTCCCTAGGCAGGCCATAAACAAAATTTTATGGGTTTATTGGAAAATATATCATGTACACTACTACTTCTTACCACCTCAACTGCTTTCTCCTTACTCCAAGCGGGGATCACCTCTCACTTCGATGATTATAATGCTGCCTCTTCGGTCTCCCTTTCTCCATCCACCCCATCTCCTTGTCATACAGTTGCCACAGTGATCCTTCCAAAATGGCAAATCATTCCTCTGCTCAAAATCATCAAACAGCTTTCCATTGAAAGGAAATGCTAAAATACTTGCTGTGGCCTGAAAGGTTCTATATAATCTTTCTGACCTCCTTCTGGAATCCCCCCACCCAGCACCTTTGTCATCCACTGTGTCCCCCTTACCCCCATCCCCACTCCAGGCACACCAGGCGACTTGCTGTGTATAAAACTCTCCTGCGTTGGGGGCTTGGCATTTGCTGTTCCTCTGTCGGGGTCACTCTTTTCCCAGATATAATTAGATGGCTCATTCCCTCACCTCCTTCCCATCTCCTGTGTCCCCTTTTTTGAGACCTTTCTTAAGCCTGCAATAGAAAATTGTACCCCCATCCCTCCATCACCATCATGATCACCTTTACCCTGTTATTTTTTTTTTCATTGATACCAATCCCTCCTGGCATTTGATATATAGGATTATTGTCTCTCTCCTCACTAGTGTGTAAATTCCATGAGAGGAGGGACTTTATCCTCCTCTTTACTCCCTGGACCTAGAATGGTAGGCATTAAAAATATTTGACAAATCAATAAATGGTTTAATAAATGTTTGAGGGGTCTAATGACCTCTATGTTGTTCTAAGTGAAACTTTTGCTTCTTAATAGTAACCTGATGAAATTACAAAGTCTCAGTTTACTGGAGTGATTTATGTGGGCTTATTTCTGGACTCTCTATTCTGTTCCATTGATATATGTATATGTTTTTGTGCCAGTACCATACTGTTTTGAGTACTGTAGCTTTGTAGTATAGTGTGAAATCAGGATGCATGATTCCTCCAGCTCTGTTTTTCTTTCCCAAGATTGTTTTGGTTATTCGAGGTCTTTTGTGTTTTCATACAAATTTTAAAATTATTTGTTCTATTTCTAGTGAAAAAAATGCCACTGGTATTTTTATAGGGATTGCACTGAATCCAACTTTATTTTTGAAAGGCTTTTGTTCAAACTTAAATCATTCTGCACATTGCAGTGGATACGAATCCCTGTGGGATGACTCTATCTGATGCCTATCTTTCCCAGGCCCTCCTTTCTTAGCTCCTCCCAACCACCTACTAACTGACTATTTAAAATGGTCCTGAAGAGGAAAATCTTGTTTTGAAATAGGCCTCGCTGTGATTCAGAGGTGATAGATGTGCCTTTGACTTCTTGTCCTCCCAGGTGCACAGTGTATGTTGTTTAATCTCCTACTGGGTAGGGGTCTAAGTGCAATTTGGTTTCCATGTGAAGATCAGTTGTGCTGATGTGATGATTAGGACACCTGTTGAAGGACCACGGTATTCTTCCTAGAAACAGAAAACTGTAAAATATAAAACCTCACAAGCAAGTGATTTTATTCTAAAGCCAAGCCTATGTATGAAACTTATTTGTACAATTGGTGATTTAGAAAAACAGCAACAATCAACTATTTCTTCCTTTTTCTTTACTTTCTCCTTTTCATGAATCAGATATCTGGAACCAAATCACATATTTGCCTCAGTTTTCCAAATACCTTACATGTTAAATTAAGCCTGAATTCCCATCAAAACCCTGTTTAAAATAGCTTCAGCATTTTATGATGTATCAATTGTAATAACTGAAATTTTCAGATACTTTCCACAGGAAACGTCAAAGTATTTTTGCTTTTCTTCTACCAGGAAAATCGTATCAGGGAGAGTCAGTAGGTGTATTCCCTAACACTTTCTAAATCTGGTAGAAATGTTTGGCCGCAACTTAGATGCTGCAGCTGATAATAATTACAAACATCGTAATTATAACATTTGTTTTGTACAACTTTCATTCCCATAGTCATGTGGTGGGTTAATTAAATGGTTTTTTTTTTGTGTGTGTGTGGTACGCGGGCCTCTCACTGTTGTGGCCCCTCCCATTGCGGAGCACAGGCTCCGGACGCGCAGGCTCAGCGGCCATGGCTCACGGGCCCAGCCGCTCCGCGAATGTGGGATCTTCCCGGACCGGCGCACGAACCCGCGTCCCCTGCACCGTCAGGCGGACCCTCAACCACTGCGCCACCAGGGAAGCCCACATGTGAGCATCTTTTAAGTGCCAACTTTAACTATCATCTTGTCTATAAACCCGTAAGAGGTGCTTAAATTCTACTAAAACAAACATAAAGTAGGTTTGACTTTCCTAATTCATAAGTGGTCTCCCTCCTAATTCATTGGTGTTTCCCCATCTAGAGCATCTAGCTTAGCTACATAAATCTTTTTATGAAATTGTTTTTCATGTCATGTCACTATTAAAAGACTTTAATTGTTTTGCATTTCCAAGAGAAACCAACTCAATTACACACACACACACACACACACACACACACACACACACAGAGTACCTACTTTGTAAAAGGCAGTAGGTTAGGCTAACAGGAAACTACCAAAATAAATAAGACATAGTTCCTGTCCTCAAATGCAGTCTTAAAGGTTGATAAATCTTTACATTTGATGGCTTTTAAAATCTGATCCTAGTCTATTTTCCTAAATGTATCTCCTACTCAATCATAAACTCTCTACTGAAGTCCCACATGTGGCCATCTTCTCCCTGAATGTGCTTTGTTTATCCTTTATGCCTACCTAGGTAAATATTTTCCCATTCCTTTCCTTTAAGGCCTGCTCCAATCATACCTTCTTCTTAGAGTTCATTCATCCCTAATCTACACAGATTTCTCCTTCACCTTGGTGTCATGCCTGACTTTGTTGGTGAACTTTTTATTTATTCATGGATCTTATCTTTCCAAATTGACTGTGACTGCTCTGAAGACAGGAACTATGTCTTATTTATTTTTATATGCCTCACACACAGAAAGTGATCAGTGTTTTATTTATTCTGGTCTGAGTTCATCATTTTACATGTTTTTTTTTACATAAGTGGAAATTTTAAAGTTTTAAGTTCTTTCAACTTTCTATGTAGCTGGGCCTTTAATGTTAAAAATAAAAAGTCTTCAGGTCCACTTATATGGGTATCACATCACAGTCTTAGAGATTCTGCTTATGTAAACTTGATTTGTGATGTTTATAAATGTTTATAAATGGTCCATATTTAGCAATGAACTGGCAACAGCAGGGTAGAAGGGGGATTGGCAGTCTGGCTCAAGTATAACAAATTGGTATGTTTTTGTTCCCAGCCTGGATTTTAGGTCTCAGAAGGTTTTAATTGATTTGTGCTTCACAAGTTCACAGATTTATTAATTTATAAGAGCAAATTCTGCCCAAGGTATTCTCTTCCTGGAAATTTCCACTCAGGAAGAAAAATATTATTTAGGAATTTAGTGAATAGGGAATAAGCAAAGGAAACTGAATATTTTAAAGACATCTTTTATCAAGTTGCGATACCCTGAAGAGTTTTTCTCCTCTGATTAGTCTGAAATCATCATCTGGGATCTTAAACCAGGACGGATTCATTTATATTTTTCAGCTCTAATTTTCCTGAAACTCTTTTGTGATCAGTACTTTGGATTTGCACTGACTACAATTTCACTCTCTCATCTTAATATATTGTTATAGTCTATTACAATGTCTATGTTTTAGATTATATAATTTCTGACTGATTATTTTCCAAGTGGTTTGCTCATGACTAACCACATCGTAGAGTGAATTCCTTCTGGGCTGGTTTTCAGGAGACAGCTAATCCACTTTACAGGTTGAGGATTTTATTACCCTTACCCTTCTCTAATTTCTGGTATATACTTGACTTTTACACCAAGCTGTTGACTAGACAGAACATATTCTAAAATTGATTTGTATGTATTTAATGGTAAGAAATATCACCTTTTACAAGAAGTGAACTTAAGGCTTTCAAAAGAGAATAACCTGGTTTGTGTCCTTGCTTCTTAACTGCTATTAAGGCATTTGAATTACAGCATGTTTTGTAAAACAATGAGCCAAGACTTGTAATCTCTATTAATGGGTGATAATCAGAAGACAAGTTCAAACGTGCAACTCTAACAATAAGTGAAAATAGCTGAGAAGCTGAGGCACGGGAAAAACTCTCGTCAGTATTCAGCTATGTTGGTCATTTTATTGATACTCAAAAATCTCTCAATTTCTTTCTCTAGGCACTGTACTTATCACATTAAAAAGAAATCCCTACACAGGAGGAAAAAATTTTTGAAAATCGTTCAGATGTCAAGATTTGCTATAGAAATATTAATTGCTTTGTTTTGTTGGACGTTGTCTAACAAGAGAAGTCATCCCTGTTTTAGAATAACTGACCCTCCTCTAAACAATGCGTCATTGGCAAATGAAACAAAATAAATAAAATTAATCTTTGAGGAGATGCAGGAAAAGAAAAATCTCCCTAAATATAAATAAGACTAGAACAGAATGTGCCCATTAAAAAAAAAAACAACTGACCACAGTTGCTTAAAGCCAGCTGAATTTTTTCTCATGTTGCAGCAGGATTCTTACTCAATTGTAAGGTGTTTAACAGTTATAAGCAATGAAATCTTATGGAAACTGGTACTGGTCATAAATCAAGAGGTGCTTCCTATAAATGATGTACCAGTATTAACTGGTCAAACGTAGAGATCTACAGTTTACATTTTGTCTTCTTTGAGTCCATTTGACCTCAAGGAGGAGTTAGTGATATGAGGAGATCTGAAAAAAAATACAAGACGATTGTGTCAAAATAACTTTGATATTAGTTATCATTACTCATTTAGCTGTCATTGTAAAATTTTTGTAGTGCTTTTAATTATATCTTCACAAATATCTTATTTCATTGGACGGCTCATAAGCTCATTGAAAACTTTCCACAAATTTCACTTTTTGTATTTCTCTTAGGTATGGAAAAGAAATGTGGGTTCTGTGCTAAGTAAATGTGTTTCTGACCTTTGATTGATGAAGATGTGTGGTTAAAAATATGATTTATATACTACTTGTATTAGTAATTTACAGAGAATAAGAACGTTATTAGATATACTTTAAATCTAATTTGAATATATTTCAGTGAATACCGAAGGGCCTAATCTAGATGCTTCAGAGTGATATCACTTTATTTCTAAATGCAGAATTAGTAGCTAGAAAGAGGCTCTAATTAACAGCATAGTAAATAATAGGATTGATTTTATCATGTACATAAACTGATGACTAATACAAAGGCATTTGTTATATAGTTAAATTGTTCACAGTTCAAGATGTGATAAATCACATAAACATTAAATTAGATGAGCATGTAGAAAACAAGCTAGAAAGACTATATGAATAAAGTGGTTCTTTTCAGAAAAATGTCAGGTGATTTAAGTTAAAATTTAATGATTTTTATGAAATTTCTGTTTTCTAATTTTTTGAAAACACAATATAATACAAAGCAGAGATTAAGAAAAATGTTTTATTCCAAAAAAAGCTAAAAAAAAAAAAGTCCAGTTGCATGGCTGTTTCTTCCTTAAAGCACATATAAATTATGAGAAACAAGAATCTTTGAATGGTGAATGTTTGATATTGCATTAGTGCAGATTTAATAATTTAATATTGATAAATTATCTAGGAAGTGACAACTGTATCTAAAAGAGCCATAAAAGAAATAAAAGGTAACTGAAAATCCACATCTCTGTAAATTATTTTATTAATTTACAAATAATGAAAATGGTGATTCATAAATTACTATCAATATATATTATGGCCATCATTCACCATATTTGTAGAATAGAAAAGTCATATGGTTCTCTATTGATGAATTGAAAAGGAAGAAATATAATACAATATATTGGAACTAACTGAGCTATAATAAAGTCTCTCTTCTCTTCAATGGCATAATTTATGTCCTCCTTATGTTCTGAATTTGCTGAAAGTTTATAATAACCATTATGTGTATAAAATTATGTGTGGGTATAAAATTATAAACTCAATATTTGTAGAGGTCTCAAGACCCTCTATGCAAACCAGCAATCAGTTCAAACATGTTAGCCCCCAGTTGTTGCTTATACACCTGGAACCTCAAGCTTAGTGTTTTCCAGATGGCTCTTTTTTTTTTTTTTAACATCTTTATCGGAGTATAATTGCTTTAGAATGTTGTGTTAGTTTCTGCTTTATAACAAAGTGAACCAACTATATGTATACATATATCCCCATATCCCCACCCTCTTGCATCTCCCTCCCACCCTTCCTATCCCACCCCTCTAGGTGGTCACAAAGCACCGAGCAGATCTCCCTGTGCAATGCAGCTGCTTCACACTAGCTATGTATTTTACATTTGGTAGTGTATATATGTCAATGCTACTCTCTCACTTCATCCCAGCTTAGCCTTCCCCCTTCCCGTGTGCTCAAGTCCATTCTCTACGTCTGTGTCTTTATTCCTGTCCTGCCCCTAGGTTCTTCAGACCAGTTGTTGTTTTTTTATTTTTGGATTCCATATATATATGTGTTAGCATATGGTATTTGTTTTTCTCTTTCTTTTTTTCTTTAACATCTTTATTGGAGTATAATTGCTTTACAATGGTGTGTTAGTTTCTGCTTTATAACAAAGTGAATCAGTTATACATATACATATGTTCCCATATCTCTTCCCGCTTGCGTCTCCCTCCCTCCCACCCTCCCTATCCCACCCCTCTAGGTGGTCACAAAGCACAGAGCTGATCTCCCTGTGCTATGTGGCTGCTTCCCACTAGCTATCTATATTACGTTTGGTAGTGTATATATGTCCATGCCACTGTCTCACTTTGTCCCAGATTACCTTTCCCCCTCCGCGTATCCTCAAGTCCATTCTCTAGTAGGTCTGCATTTTTATTCCCGTATTGCCCCTAGGTTCTTCTGATTTTTTTTTTTTAAGATTCCAAATATATGTGTTAGCATATGGTATTTGTTTTTCTCTATCTGACTTACTTCACTCTGTATGACAGACTCTAGGTCCATCCACCTCACTACAAATAACTCAGTTTCATTTCTTTTTATGGCTGAGTAATATTCCATTGTATATATGTGCCACATCTTCTTTATCCATTCATCTGTCGATGGACACTTAGGTTTCTTCCAGGTCCTGACTATTGTAAATAGTGCTGCAATGAACATTGCGGTACATGACTATATTTGAATTATGGTTTTCTCAGGTTATATGCCCAGTAGTGGGATTGCTGGGTCATATGGTAGTTCTATTTTTAGTTTTTTAAGGAACCTCCATACTGTCCTCCATAGTGGCTGTATCAATTTATACTCCCACCAACAGTGCAAGAGGGTTCCCTTTTCTCCACACCCTCTCCAGCATTTATTGTTTGTAGATTTTTTTTTTTTTTTGCGGTACGCGGGCAACTCACTGTTGTGGCCTCTCCCGTTGTGGAGTACAGGCTCTGGACGTGCAGGCTCAGCGGCCATGGCTCACGGGCCTAGCCACTCTGCAGCATGTGGGATCTTCCCGGACCGGGGCACAAACCCGTGTCCCCTGCATCGGCAGGCGGACTCTCAACCACTGCGCCACCAGGGAAGCCCTGTTTGTAGATTTTTTAATGGTGGCCATTCTGACTGGTATGAGATGATACCTCATTGTAGTTTTGATTTGCATTTCTCTAATGATTAGTGATGTTGAGCATCTTTTCATGTGTTTGTTGGCAATCTGTATATCTTCTTTGGAGAAACGTCTATTTAGGCCTTCTGCCCAGTTTTGGATTGGGCTGTTTGTTTTTTTTGATACTGAGCTGCATGAGCTGCTTGTATATTTTGTAGATTAATCCTTTGTCAGTTGCTTCATTTGCAAATATTTTCTCCCATTCTGAGGGTTGTCTTTTGGTGTTGTTTATGGTTTCCTTTGCTGTGCAAAAGCTTTGAAGTTTCATTAGGTCCCATTTGTTTATTTTTGTTTTTATTTCCATTTCTCTAGGAGGTGGGTCATAAAGTATCTCACTGTGATTTATGTCATAGAGTGATCTGCCTATGTTTTCCTCTAAGAGTTTGATAGTGTCTGGCCTTACATTTAAGTCTTTAATCCATTTTGAGTTTATTTTTGTATACAGTGTTAGGGAGTGTTCTAATTTCATTCTTTTACATGTAACTATCCAGTTTTCCCAGCACCATTTATTGAAGAGGCTGTCTTTTCTCCATTGTATACTTTTGCCTCCTTTATCAAAGATAAGGTGACCATATGTGCATGGGTTTATCTCTGGGCTTTCTATCCTGTTCCATTGATCTGTATTTCTGTTTTTGTGCCAGTACCATACTATCTTGATTACTGTAGCTTTGCAGTATAGTCTGAAGTCAGGGAGCCTGATTCCTCCAGCTCCGTTTTTCTTTCTCAAGACAGCATTGGCTACTTGGGGTCTTTTGTATCTCCATATAAATTTTAAAATTTTTTGTTCTAGTTCTGTAAAAAATGCCATTGGTAATTTGATAGGGATTAAATTGAATCTGTAGATTGCTTTGGGTAGTATAGTCATTTTCACAATATTGATTCTTACAATCCAAGAGGTGTATGTCTCCATCTGTTTGTATCGTCTTCAATTTCTTTCATCAGTGTCTTATAGTTTTCTGCATACAGGCCTTTTGACTCCTTAGGTAGGTTTTTTCCTAGGTATTTTATGCTTTCTGTTGCAATGGCAAATGTTGCAAAATTGTTTCCTTAATTTCTCTTTCAGATTTTTCATCATTGATGTATAGGACTGCAAGAGACTTCTGTGCATTAATTTTGTATCCTGCTACTTAACAAATTCATTGATTAGCTCTAGCAGTTTTCTGGTGGCATCTTTAGGATTCTCTATGTATAGTATCATGACATCTGCATACAGTGACAGTTTTATTTCTTCTTTTCTGATTTGGATTCTTTTTATTTCTTTTTCTTCTCTGATTGCTGTGGCTAAAACTTCCAAAACAATGTTGAATAATAGTGGGTGAGAGTGGGCAGTCACCTGATTGTCTTGTCTTGTTCCTGATCTTACAGAAAGTGGTTTCAGTTTTTCACCATTGAGAATGGTGTTGGCTGTGGGTTTGTCATATATGGCCTTTATTATGTTGAGGTAGGTTCCCTCTATGCCTACTTTCTGGAGAACTTTTCTCATAAATGGTTGTTGAATTTTGTCAAAAGCTTTTTCTGCATCTATTGAGATTATCATGGTTTTTCTCCTTCAATTTGTTAATATGGTGTATCACATTGATTGATTTGTGTATATTGAAGAATCCTTGCATTCCTGGGATAAACCCCACTTGATCATGGTGTATGCTTCTTTTAATGTGCTGTTGGATTCTGTTAGCTAGTATTTTGTTGAGGATTTTTACATTTATGTTCATCAGTGATATTGGCCTGTAGTTTTCTTTCTTTGTGACATCTTTGTCTGGTTTTGGTATCAGGGTGATGATGGCCTCATAGAATGAGTTTGGGAGTATTCCTCCCTCTGTTATATTTTGGAAGAGTTTGAAAATGATAGGTGTTAGCTCTTCTCTAAATGTTTGATAGAATTCTGTGAAGCCATCTGGTCCTGGGCTTTTGTTTGTTGGAAGATTTTTAATCACGGTTTCAATTTCAGTGCTTGTGATTGATCTGTTTATATTTTTTATTTCTTCCCGGTTCAGTCTCGGAAGGTTGGGCTTTTCTAAGAATTTGTCCATTTCTTCCAGGTTGTCCATTTTATTGGCATATTGTTGCTTGTAGTAATCTCTCATGATCCTTTGTATTTCTGCAGTGTCTGTTGTTATTTCTCCTTTTTCATTTCTAATTCTGTTGATCTGGGTCTTCTCCCTTTTTTTTCTTGATGACGCTGTCTAATGGTTTATCAATTTTGTTTATCTTCTCAAAGAACCAGCTTTTAGTTTTATTGATCTTTGCTATTGTTTCCTTCATTTATTTCTGATCTGATCTTTATGATATCTTTCCTTCTGCTAACTTTGGGGTTTTTTTTTTGTTCTTCTTTCTCTAATTGCTCTAGGTGTAAGGTTAGGTTGTTTATTTGAGATGTTTCCTGTTTCTTGAGGTAAGATTGTATTGCTATAAACTTCCCTCTTAGAACTGCTTTTGCTGCATCCCCTAGGTTTTTGGTCATCATGTTTTCATTGTCCTTTGTTTCTAGGTATATTTTGATTTCCTCTTTGATTTCTTCAGTGATCTCTTGGTTATTAAGTAGTGTATTGTTTAGCCTCCATGTGTTTGTATTTTTTACAGATCTTTTCCTGTAATTGATATCTAGTCTTATAGCATTGTGGTTAGAAAAGATACTTAATATGATTTCAATTTTCTTAAATTTACCAAGGCTTGATTTGTGACCCAAGATATGATCTATCCTGGAGAATTTCCGTGAGCACTTGAGAAGAACGTGTATTCTGTTGTTTTTGGATGGAATGTCCTATGAATATCAATTAAGTCCATCTTGTTTAATGTATCATTTAAAGCTTGTGTTTCCTTATTTGTTTTCATTTTGGATGATCTGTCCATTGGTGAAAGTGGGGTGTTAAGGTCCCCTACTATAATTGTGTTACTGTAGATTTCCCCTTTTATGGCTGTTAGCATTTGCCTTATGTATTGAGGTGCTCCTATGTTGGGGGCATAAATATTTACAATTGTTACATCTTCTTCTTGGATCGATCCCTTGATCATTATGTAGTGTCCTTCTTTGTCTCTTCTAATAGTCTTTATTTTAAAGTCTATTTTGTCTGATATGAGAATTGCTACTGCAGCTTTCTTTTGATTTCCATTTGCATGGAATATCCTTTTCCATCCCCTCACTTTCAGTCTGTATGTGTCCCTAGGTCTGAAGTGGGTCTCTTTTATACAGCATATATCTGAGCATTTTTTTGTATCCATTCAGCCAGTCTATGTCTTTTGCTTGGAGCATTTAATCCACTTACATTTCAGGTAATTATCAACATGTATGTTCCTATTACGATTTTCTCAATTGTTTTGGGTTTGTTATTGTAGGTCTTTTCCTTCTCTTGTGTTTCCTGCCGAGAGAATTTCCTTTAGCATTTTTGTGAAGCTGGTTTGGTGGTGCTGAATTCTCTTAACTTTTGCTTGTCTGTAAAGATTTTGATTTCTCTGTCGAATCTGAATGAGATCCTTGCTGGGTAGAGTAATCTTGGTTGTAGGTTTTTTCCCTTTCGTCACTTTCAATATGTCCTGCCAGTCCCTTCTGGCTTGCAGAGTTTCTGCTGAAAGGTTAGCTGTTAACCTTGTGGGGATTCCATTGTATGTTATTTGTTGCTTTTCCCTCGCTGGTTTTAATATTTTTTCTTTGTATTTAATTTTTGACAGTTTGATTAACATGTGTCTTGGCGTGTTTTTCCTTGGATTTATCATGTATGGGACTGTCTGGGCTTCCTAAACTTCACTATTTCCTTTCCCATGTTAGGGAAGTGTTCAACTATAATCTCTTCAAATATTTTCTCAGACTCGTACTTTTTCTCTTCTTCTGGGACCCCTTATAATTTGAATGTTGGTGCATTTAATGTTGTCCCAGAGGTCTCTGAGACTGTCCTCAATTCTTTTCATTCTTCTTTCTTTATTCTGCTCCTTGGCAGTTATTTCCACCTTTTCCTCTTCCAGGTCACTTACCCGTTCTTCTGCCTCAGTTATTCTGCTATTGATTCCTTCTAGAATCTTATTAAATTCAGTTATTGTGTTGTTCATCACTGTTTGTTTGCTCTTTAGTTTTTCTAGATCCTTGTTAAATGTTTCTTCTATTTTCTCCATTCTATTTCTGAGATTTTGGATCATCTTTACTACCATTACTCTGGATTCTTTTTCAGGTATGTTGCCTATTTTGTCTTCATTTATTTGGTCTTTTAGTTTTTTACCTTGCTCCTTTCTCTGTAACATATTTTTTTGTCATTTCAGTTTCTTTTTTTTTTTTTTTTGATGGGTGGTGCTGTATTCCAGTCTTACTGTTTGTTTGGCCTGAGGCGTCCAGCACTGGCATTTGCAAGCAGTTGGATAGAGCCAGGTGTTGGTGCTGAGATTAGGATGTCTGGGAGGTCTCACTGGGGTCTGTGGTTCTCTGTTATTCCAGTGGTTTGGATTCGGAGCTCCCACCACAGGAGCTTGGGCTGACCTCTGGCCTGTGATGCACGATCCCGCAAGCTGTGTGGCACAGCAAAAAACAAAACAAAACAAAAAAAAAAAAAGAAAGAAAAAAAGGAGCAATAAAATATCAAAGAATAAAAACAAAATAAAATTACAAAGGTAAAAAATATATTAGGAAAAGTAAAAATATAATTGAAACAACTGCAACAAGTAAAATAAAACCAAAACAGAAAAAGGAAGAAAAGGGGGGGCTGGGGGGAATGAGCCAAAAGGAGAGAACAATAACAGTGTAATGAATAAAATAAAATTAGAGAAATAAAATATTTATTAGAGAAATAAAAATATAAATGAATCAACAACAGTGAATCAACAAAGTAAAGCAGAACCCCAATTTAAAAGAGAAAAGAAGAAGAAGAAAAAAAAACCTTGACTATGGGGGTGGAGTTTAGGCGGGGGTGGAACTTAGGCAGGGGTGGGGTTTAGGGTCGGGTGGAACCTAGGCAGGTGTGAGGGTGATCTTTGTGGGGCGGGGCCTAGACTCAGGACCCATGCTGCTGGAAAAGGTGTTGGCGGCGGGGCCTAGGTGGGGTGACTTCAAGCGTGGGCGGGGCCTCTGCTTAGGACCTGCACTGAAGGGGAGAGGCAGCAAGTGGAAAGGAGGGCCTCTGGAGTGTGGAGTTCCCGAGTTTGGAGGTGTGGCCCTGATGAGGGTGTGTGGGTGGGGTTTAGGCCCAGCACATTGGAGGGGGTCTCAGAGGGGGTCTCCGAGTGGAGAGGTAGGGCCCTGGGTGGGGGTGTAGGGATGGGGATTTGGTTCCACACAGCAGGAGGGAGGCTCCGAGGGCAGAGGATTAGGCCTGGGAGCCCACCAGGCTCCCTGGTGCCTAAATGGACAGGGAAAGCACTGGCCCCGTTCCCTTCCATTCCTCCACGCCACCCCCACTGTCTCCCCCAGGGTCGCCACTGTCCCTGCTGGACCCCTAACCGTGGGTGGGTCTCTCTGGGTGTAGGAACTCCCCTCCTCCCCCAGCCACCCCTCGGGTGCCAGTCCTGGAGGTCCAGCCTTTACTTTTGCTCCCCCTTCCCTCCCTCCCATTCCCTCAGGACCCGTGCGGCTAGAGGGGGCCTAGGTGGGCAGGGGATCAGGCCTGGGATCTCAGCAGGTTCCTGGGGGCCCAAGTGGGCAGGGGTAACCTGGCCATACTCCCTTGTCATCCTCTGCCCTCCCAATGGTTCCCCAATTTCCCCCTTCGGGTGTGGAATCCCTTCCCCTCCTCCAGCAGCCCCTCAGGGTCACCAGTCCCGTCCCACCTCCACTTCTCCTCCCCCTTCACTCCCCCCATGCCCCACATCCTACCTGGTTGCTGGAGGTTCCTCCGGTCCCCTTAGGTGTCCATGGTCCCCCACCGATGCCTGGTAGGTGCCCTATTTGTGAGGAGACGCGAATTCTGCATCCTCCTTATCTGCCATCTTGACTCCGCACCCGATGTCTATACCATTTTTTAAGATTCCACATATAAGTGATGTCACATGATACTTGTCTTTCTCTGTTGACTTACCTCACTCAGTGTGACAGTTTTTAGGTCCATCCATGTTTCTGCAGATGGCATTACTTTGTTCTTTTTTATGGCTGAGTAATATTCCATTGTATATATGTACCCCATCTTTATCCTTTCCTCTGTTGATGGATATTTACATTGCTTCCATATCCTGGCTATTGTAAATAGTGTTGTAATGAACATTGGGGTGCATGTATCTTTTCGAATTATGGTTTCCTCTGGATATATGCCCAGGAGTGGGATTGCTGGATCCTACTCCAGCAATTTTAGTAGCTCTATTTTTAGTTGCTTAAGGAACCTCCATACTGTTCTCCATAGTGGTTGTACCAATTTACATTCCCACCAACAGTGTAGGAGGATTCTCTTTTCTCCACACCCTCTCCAGCATTTATTGTCTGTAGATTTTTTTGCTGATGGCCATTCTGACTTGTGTGAAGTGATACCTTGTTGTAGTTTTGATTTGCATTTCTCTAATAATTAGTGATGTTGTGCATCTTTTCATGTGCTTTTTGGCCATCTGTATGTCTTCTTTGCAGAAATGTCTATTTAGATCTTCTGCCCATTTTTTGATTGGGTTGTTTGTTTTTTTGATATAGAGCTGCATGAGCTCTTTGTATATTTTGGAGATTAATTCCTTGTCATTTGCTTCATTTGAAAATATTTTCTCCCATTATATAGGTTGTCTTTTTGTTTTGTTTATGGTTTACTTTGCTATGCAAAAGCTTTTAAGTTTAATTAGGTCCCATTTGTTTATTCTTATTTTTATTTTCATTACTCTAGGAGGTGGATCAAAAAAGATCCTGCTGCAATTTATGTCAGAGAGTATTCTGCCTATGTTTTCCCCTAAGAGTTTTATAGTATCTGGCCTTACATTTAGGTCTTTAATCCATTTTGGGTTTATTTTTGTGTATGGTGTTAGGGAGTGTTCTAATTTCATTCTTTTACATGTAGCTGTCCAGTTTTCCCAGAACCACTTACTGAAGAGACTGTCTTTTCTCCATTGTATATTCTTGCCTCCTTTGTCATAGATTAGGTGACCATAGGTGTGTGGGTTTATTTCTGGGCTTTCTATCTTGTTCCATTGATCTATATCTCTGTTTTTGTGCCAGTACCATACTGTTTTGATGTCTGTAGCTTTGTCATATAGTCCAAAGTCAGGGCGCCTGAATCCTCCAGCTCTGTTTTTCTTTCTCAGGATTGCTTTGGCTATGTGGGGACTTCTGTGTTTTCCTATATTTTGAAATTTCACTGTAGCTAGAGTAGTGGGAATTGAGTCAAGGTGGTGGGAATGAAGGCAGGGGAATTTTGAAAAGACTCCAGGAAGAAAAGATGAGGGTGGTGGGAAAACAATTTGAGGCAGCTTATCTGGTAAAATGCTAAGACTAAGTGGCTCTTTCGCTAAAGGAGGCAAGGGGATGGGAGGGAGAGACTCATGGCAACTATGAGACTCGGGCCTGGGTGACTGTAGGTGGAGACACAGGAATAGGCAAGAGAAGGAGGAGAACAGGGGGCCCTGGAGAGGAGAGAGCAAATGTCTGTAAGAGGAGGGGCTGGGAATGAGCTAAGTTTGAGAGTGTCTGTGAATCATCCTGGAAGACAAGTTTTATAGGCAAAAGAATATACGGTTCTGGTGTTTGAAAATGTCATTAAGTGGTTTTGTGTATTGTCTCTGCCCACTGGGAAATCTAATTCAACATCCCCAGATTTTGCAGCTAGGCTAACTCCTGAAAATAGAGGAGGAAAAGAGATGGAGGGAAGAAAAGCACATATTATTTCATCAGCTAGAAATCCAAACCTCTAATAGTTGGTGCTTTGGGAGCTGAGATACTAGGAAGCATCACTCCAGATCAATTTTCCCCACAGTTCTGCTGGGAATCACAATCCCTCATTGTAAAGAAATACTGATGTAGACAGTAATGCTAAAAATGACTTACCTAAAAGATGATTTTAAAACAGAAAGCTCTCTGCAAGTGTCACTCAGCCTAAAAGGAGTTGAGTCATCTAGGATGAAAAATTCAGACCATGCTTCATTTACTCTTCCTGTTGGCTGTCATATGAAGAAGTGCTAAGATATTGATCACTGCAGTTCTTGCCTGAGGTTGTTAAAACCATACATCCCTAATTACCTTGGACCTGGAGTGGCCTCATGGAGCCTACCTAATGGTCTTGACCAAAGAACCATAATTTTTTAGATATGCCATGATGTGAAAAATGTTGGGAAGCATTTTGTAAGGTAAGATTAGAGTCAACATTCGTTCACTAACAGGTATTTATCAAGTCCTATTCTATTCCAAGTACATGGTATTAAGCTCCTTTTTATAGAGTTTCATAACAAAAGACAACCTTAAATTAACAATAGTCAACTAAATACTTTGAGACAGAATAAGAAAATGCTTATTAAGGGAGCATAGGTTGTTTTTTCATTTAAGTACATTTTGAACTTCTTTTCATGTATGTACAGGTCATGGTGGGAGAAGCAAGGTATACAATGTTTAACTTTTTCTGTAATTCCTCAAATAGTTCTTCAAAGAAAGCATGTATTCAAATGCTTAATGAATGAAGGAATGAGATAATCTCAGACTTATCATCATTAACCCATCTGTTGCATGAATAGGAATGAGTTTTAGCTCTGAGATAGGTACTACAATGGTTGTTGGATACAGTGAATTGAAAACTCTCTCCAACTCTAAAAGGATGCTGTGTTCTCAGGGAAACACCCTTGGAAATAACTGTGATAATGGAGTCAGGTGTGCTCATGGGCACCAGTATCAAGTGTTTCTGGAGCACAGAGATGCTCAGGAGGATTTCAGCCAAATGATGGGGAGGAATAAGAGCTTTCTCTTGCTTCTTCCTTTGAAGTCCCAGGTTTGATAGTTTGCTTCTTTTTATATACATTTTCACTTTTAGGACAAAGTTTATACTCTAAATCAGGGGTCCCCAACCCCCGGGCCACGAACTAGTACCAGTCCATGGCCTGTTAGGAACCAGGCCACACAGCAGGAGGTGAGCCGTGGGTGAGTGAGCGAAGTTTCATCTGTATTTATAGCCGCTCCCCATCGCTCGCATTACTAACTGTGCTCCGCCTCCTGTCTGCATTATGGTGAGTTGTATAATTATTTCATTATATATCACAATGTAATAATAATAGAAATAAAGTGCACAATAAACGTAATGCGCTTGAATCATCCCTAAACCATTCCCCCACCCCCGGTCCGTGGAAAAATTGTCTTCCACAAAACTGGTCCCTGGTGCCAAAAAGCTTGGGGACCACTGCTCTAAATGTTTCAGGTGGCCAATATCATGCAAAACATATTGTCGTAGGTACACACTGAATACTTACTGGAGGGTTTTCTCAGCCATCCCCTCTCTGGGAACTGCCACTATGGTCCTGCCATTCATAAAGTCACCAGAGTGGATCTTTGGGAGTCCTTTCATAAAATGGAACTCCATCTCATGACCAGGGAGTCACCTGATACGAACTATTAGAATCTCTTTCCTAGAATACTAAAACTGAGACCCAGAGCATTTTCTCTGGGAACTGGGCCTCACGTCTAGTCAGGAGCCAGTGGAAATCTTACCCACCATGTGGACATTAGAACAAAGGAAACCAGTCCACACCCAGAGAAGAAACCATACATACATGGAGGAGAAATCAAAGATGGAGAGAAAATTCCAGTGATTTTGTACCCTCCATTCCTGACCCTTCCAGAAGTCCAGTAGCGTTTGTGCCTTTAAACCTAAGAGATTTGGGGGGATTTTTATAATACAGTTCCATTTTCTACTTAGGTTAGTTAGAATTGGCTTCTGTAGTTTAAAAAAGAAGAATCCTAAATAATTGTAGTAAACATCTATTGTTTACCTCCTCAAAATTCTTTCATGACTCCACCCACCTTTATTTTAACATTCTTAATGATTATGGTGGGTGAAGTAGGTAAGGCTGGCCTTACCCTCAGGCCCAGGGAAGAGCCCTCACTGCCAATCGGCTAAGCCCTTGCTTTTGTCACAGTGGTCAGTTTCAGAGGGGGCCTGTGAACACCCCCCTTCCCCCCAGCACACGTAAGTGGATGGGTGAGGAGATTCTAGGACAAACACCCCCACTCACACGTGGGAGAGTGATGGAGATGTTGCCACTTCCTCTAGACATTGTGGCGGGAGAACATGAAGTCTGGAATTCCTGCAGATCTTCCCGTGATGAAGGAAGTCAGACAGAGGACAAGGTGGCACAGAGAAGCAGATACAGGGTGGCCTCTTGATCAGATCACAACCGAACACAACACTGAGTCTGCACATTTCCTTTTTTCCCTCTTTCTTCAGTTTGGTTGAATCATTTGAGTCAGATTTGCTACTTCTAAACCGAAGCATCATAACCAACCGTAAGGCATTGAGAACATTTCCCCCAGGTCTTCACTTCTTTTGCTAACATCTTGGAGCCTGAAAAACCTCCTGATCTTTAGACTCTGGATCTATAAACTGAGTCGCCTCTGGGCTGTTCTTTGGGAAATGTTGATCTGATAGCATTGCTCTCGCTTGGCTGTCACAGTGAGACTCCGTTTGGATGGGCCACAGTAACCACTGAGGAACAGAATGTGACAGATGAGCAAGAGAACAGGAGATGTGCTCTTTAGATTGGGCATCTCCTAAGATAGTGTTATGTACTTATTTAGAGAAACCTCAGAAGCTTTAGTTTCGAGAACACTATTTTTTGTGAATACTGTCAACTCACAGTTTTAGGTTTTTAGGCTTTGAGTCAGGATTCGGAAACCTTCTGGCAAGGCATGTTGTAGATAAAATTGCACCCCCTGAAGCAGACCACTTGCTCCACAAACTGTTCAATGGTGGTCTTTGACTTAGAGAGTCATTTGTTGTAGAAAGGGATGATAAACATTTTTGATAACTTAAAATCAGACTGTCCCTCTAGAAAGTGATCAGATACTCTGTGACTGAGCTTGTCTTCCTATCCAGTGAGGCTACCTCTGAGAGAGTGAATTGTGCATTCTTTTGTCAGCACCAAGCACTGGACGCTCATTCCTCTCTGGAGGTTCCCAGAACTCTCATTTCCTGTAAACATAGACAAGTTAAAATTCCTTTCCCTTTTCTTCCTCCTTTAACTTCTCCTTCTCCCTCCCTCTCCCTTTGTTTTTTATTCTAGCAAACCTAGGGAATATTTTTCACTGGAAATATCCATCTATCTTTAAGCTTCTCATGATAAAACCAATATATTGACTGTGAACCCATGCAACCAAATCTTTATTCATCCTTAACTTCAACTACCAGAAATCTTGTAGATAAACAAGCCTAAATGATCCGTTTACCTACTTCTCTATTTCATGTTTTGGAGATCTGACGTTTCCTGTAAAAGCTATTTTTAGATTTCCAAGATACATGATGACAAGTGTTACCTGTCTTATCTTTACTTGGAAGATGAGTAAATTTGAACAAAGATGTTTTATGTGTTTTCTAGACTGTTTGTTCCTTTGTCACAGGATTGTTCTGGTATATTGGAAACTCAAATGCTTGACAAGATGTGCTGTTAGTATGACTGGTTAAAAGAGCTGGTTTAAAACCTCTTTATCAGACACCATGACAGAATTTAGAGAAAAATAATCACTTTCCTTTTTCATAGAGGGACATTTAGAAGTCACATTCTAGACAATAGCTTCTTGGAGTGCTGTGATCTATAAGACCTGAGGCTGTTCAAGTTTAGAAAAGAATTTTATGATGCATTGTTCTTTCCTGTAATACATGAAATGCTGGATGCAGCTGTCAAAGAATGAAAACAAGGCAACTGCACAGAGAGGTTTAGTGGCTTGCCCAAGGTCACACAGTAAGTGGTAGAGCAGGAGTTCAAGCTCAAGTCCTCCTGACCCCATTATCTAGGCCCTTAGCCACAAGAGTAAGGATTGCAGAGACTCACTGAGCACTTCTTGTGAGCCAGGCACAGCTTCACATGCGGCAACTCGGCAGTAACTTCTCTTGCTTTACAGTGAGATGCTTGAGAGTGGGAATTGTATCTTTATTTCTGCATGTCTTGTGCCTATACAGAGTGGTATCTCAATAACTTGTAGTTTAAATAGACCCCCAGTGGGCCTAAGAGATTGGGTGGGATTTGGATGGAAGTGAAGCTGGGAGTGGGGGCTTGGGAGAGGACCTGCTCTTGTGATAAAGAGGAGAATTTTTAAAAATTGGGTAAGAACACTTAATATGAGATCTACTCTCTTAAATTTTAAAGTGTGTGTTATATAGCAGATTTCTAGAGCTTATGTAACTGAAACTTTAGACCCATTGGAGAGCAACTCCCCATTTCCCTTCCCCAGCCACTGGCAGGCACCCTTCTACCTCTACTTCTATGAGTCTGACTGTTTTCTTTCTTTCTTTTTTTTTTTTTTTGCGGCACGCGGGCCTCTCACTGCTGTGGCCTCTCCCGTTGCGGAGCACAGGCTCCGGAGTCTGACTGTTTCTGATTTCTCATGTAAGTGGAATCATGCGGTATTTGTCCTTGTGTGTCTGGCTCACTTCGCCTAGCAGGATGTGCTCCAGGTTCATCCATGTTGTTTCATAGGGCAGGACTTCAAGCAGCAGAGATTCCTAATAAGAATAACTGCCATGCACTGATGCTGCTGTTCATACCTCACCGGTTGTAGCGGAGGATGTTGGATGCTTTCTCCCCATTTCCCACAGCAAACCCCTTGATTTTTAGCTCAGCCCACATGCAGAAGGGGTGTGTGCTGCTTCCAGGAGACGTCCTAAAGAGTAGGAGCCTCACACCTGTCAGAATGGCCATCATCAAACAGACTGCAGATAACAAATGCTGGAGAGGGTGTGGAGAAAAGGGAACCCTCCTGCACTGTTGGTGGGAATGTAAATTGGTGCAGCCACTGTGGAGAACAGTATGGAGGGTCCTCAAAAAACTACAAATAGAACTAACAATGACCCAGCGATTCCACTTCTGAGAATATATATCCTAAGAAAACAAAAACCCTAGTTTGAAAAGATACATGCCCCCCAATGTTCACAGCAGCGTAATTTACAATTGCCAGGGAATGGAAGCAACCTAGGTGTCCATCAGCAGATGGATGGATAAGCAAGAGGTGGTACATGTATACAATGGAATATTACTCAGCCATAAAAAATGAAATTTTGCCATTTGCAACAACATGAATGGACTTGGAGAGTATCATGCTTAGTGAAATGTCAGATGAAGACAAATACTGTATGATATCACTTATCTTTGGAATCTAAAAAATACAACAAACTAGTGAATAAAACAAAAAAGAAGCAGACTAGTTTGATATAGAGAACAAACTAGTGGTTACCAGTGGAAAGAGGGAAGGAGAGAGGGGCACCATAGGGGAAGGGGATTAAGAGGTACAAACTACTATATATAAAGTAAATAAGCTACAAGGATATATTGTACAACACAGGGAATATAGCCAATATTTTATAATAACTATACATGGAGTAAAACCTTTAAAAAAGAATAAGTACATCCCCTTCTTTTCTGCCTGTGTCCTGCGTGGAGGGGGGACTGAACTGTGTACCATGAGGGAAGCTTGAGGCAGAGGCAACCAAGTAGATTTAGTCTGAGTCTCTGATACTACAAAAGGCCATGCCTGTCCTGAGATGCATATCTTTGTACACTTGAACGTGAGAGTGCAGGAAACTTCTTTCTTGTTTAAGCCAGTTATTTTTAAAATGCTATTCATAGCTGAAACAATCCTAACTAATACGCATGTATCATTTCATTTGGTCCTGACAATAACCCTCTGAGATAGGTACGGTGATTATCTCCGTTTGTGGGGGAAGAAATTGAGTCCCAGAGAATCTAAGTAACTTTCTCAGCGTCACACAGCTACTGGGTGCTCAAGCTGGGATTCTAACATCCCCTCTGAGGCACCGAAGTATATTCATCATAAAAGATCGCTACTGGTCTTATATCTCTAGTTTTTTATTTTTATTTTTTTATTTATTTATTTTTTTTCTGCGGTACGCGGGCCTCTCACTGCTGTGGCCTCTCCCGCTGCAGAGCACAGGCTCCGGACGCACAGGCTCAGCGGCCATGGCTCACGGGCCCAGCCGCTCCGCGGTATGTGGGATCTTCCCGGACCGGGGCACGAACCCGTGTCTCCTGCATCGGCAGGCGGACTCTCAACCACTGCGCCACCAGGGAAGCCCTATCTCTAGTTTTTTAATAAGACTAAATGATAAGTCTCCCCCTTTAGGGGCCCATTTAGTAAATGTGTAGAGTTCAGTGCAAAGCCCTTGCCCCAATCAATCAAATACCTAGTATTGATACGTAATGCTTTGGTGAGGATGTTTTTGACTTTGTTACTGAAAATCCAATTAAAACTGGATTGAACAGTTAAGACTTTTGTTATCTGACATAAAAGGAGTTCAGACGTAGAGTGGTCTTCTGGGTTGGTTGATTCAGCAGCTAAGTGATGTTACCAAGATCAGTGGTCTTTTCACCTTTACACTGTGGTCCATAGCATCAACTTCGCCCAGATTTTTTTTTTTTTTGCCGGCACTGTGCGGCTTATGGTATCTTAGTTCCCTGATCAGGGATTGAACCTGTGCCCCCTACAGTGGAAGCGTGGAGTCCTAACCACTGTACCGCCAGGGAAGTCCCACATCAGCTTCATCTAGATGTTGGTCCTTCTTGTGGTAACAAGAAGGCTGCTTGTTGCAATCAGGATTACCCACTTTCTTATTCACATCTAGCAGAAAGAGAGAAGGCGTTTTCTCATATTTCTTTCAAAACTGAGTACAACTTTCTCAGAAGCTTCCCACCAACATTCTCCTGTCCAACACCAGATGGGTGTAGATCTATCTGAGCTGAAGGCAGATATCAATATAGAAATGATAATCGGAGCCGTGAGAGTGCATGAAATGCAGGGCTGCCTGCTGGCAAACACATCTTTCGTGGTGTTTAGAAAAGAACGCTCCCTCTGGGCCAAATCATTAGAAAGCTGTGCTGCATCCCTCCCTCCCACAAGGTCAACTCTGCTCCTACACTAACCAGGACTCCAGCTATGACTAAATTCCCTCCTCCTTGATCAGGTGGCTTTGTATCAGACACTCCCTTCATAACCAACCAGATGCCAACAGAGAGGAGATGGTCCAGGAAAGTGGGAGACTGAGGAAAGAGAGACCCTTGGTTGGAAGCACAAGGAGGACATGTTCTTTGCGTAGCACAGGGTCCAGGACTGTAGTGATGCTTGTGCTGTGACAGGTCCACAGCAGAGTTGGTCTGTCACCTCCCTCATCCTATATCCTCCACCTCTATTAACATAGCCCAACCCTGCATTCAATTTTGGGGAACCACCATCAACTGTTGATTTATGTCAACTTGAACTCTTGGTCTTTTTCAGAAGGGTTTCTTCTCAGATGCATTCCTATCAGGCAAAGAGGTTTAGAAGAAGAGCCTGAAAGTTAGCAAAAGAGACCACAAAGGTGAGGTCAGAGAGTCAGGAGAGTAGCCAAGAACACCCAGTGCTTCAATCTTGGAGTTCATTAATGGTGTGTGGACATTTGGGCGTGAGAATCTCATTTCTTGGGTGACATACTGAGGGTATATTGATGCCTTTAAACTCATGGCCCCGTTTCTAGCATCTTGAAGGTATTCTGCACATAAGATTTTGATATATGGAGGCGGATGGTCCATCCCTATTACCTGGTCCTCTGTCTCTCGGAAGCAGTGAAATGCACAGATGCTGCAACTCGCCCCTGGGCACTGCTTCCAGGACTGGTCCCTGTCTCCTCCACCACCTCTTTCATCCACCACCTCCTCTACGTGCTGCTCTTGTTGGCACTCTCCTCCCAGGACTCCATGCTCCTCTACCAGCCCCTCAATCTTTTCCTTGCTTTCTTTTTTTTGCGAAGCAAAAAAGGAGCGGGTGGAGGGAGTTGCAGTCTCTACCTGTGTATGTGAGGGCAGGTAACCCTCACCCTAACGCAGTTCCCTTGGGTCCTCTGGTTTTTGTGCCTAAAGGCGGGCACTGGGGGAAAATCTCTCTCCATAGCCTCAGGCAGACAGTTCTATTCTTTTTCAGGTTGTAAACCATGTGTCCTCAAAAGATTGTGCTTCCTAAATCAGCTCCATGGGATGTTGGAGAATTTCCTCTTAGAATCCGGCAATACAGTGCCTGTCAATCATAGACTTTGGTGTTTTGCATTTTTCTCTTGATGTCTTCACAGGCACTTCAGGGGACATGGCAAAATACTATTTAGAGAACGTTGGCAAACGGTCATTTAAAACTGGACTCTTAGCCACAGTATTTAGAGAACTACATCTATAAAGCCACCCAAAATAATTTTTCTCTTTAGAAATGGAAAGAAGTCATCATTACTGGTTTGACCAGGTGCCTGTTTAAATGACTAAATCCACCTCGACTTAATGACTGAGCTCCTTATTAGAAGTTAATACATAGTTTGAAGCCATCACTTTCTCTTCAGCTCTAAAAAACTGTTGCCTGGCTTCTATATGAATTAAATGTATCTTGAGTGACCTGCTTGTACCCATACTTCTTTATCAAGCCTTCCCTGATATCAGCACTTACTGTATCAGAGAATTGCCTCTTAGTAAGTAAATATGGACTTGTAACATCGACCAATATTTTCATTGCATAAGAATTTATTTTCCCCTCAACTAAATTCCTCAAAGGCTAGAATTGTAATGTATATATATTTGCTTTAACTTTTTCCAAATATTGATTGCATCTCCTTTCGAATTTCTGTCCCTACTGATATCATCCTAGTTTCAATTTTCATTTTTTCATACCTGCACAATTGTAAGCTGTCTTTCTTGCAATTTCTCCTCATCTCAATCTACCCTACATGAACTGGCCAAGTCAGACTTGTTGAGGACAATTCTCGTCTTGTTACTTACTCTCTTGCACAAAAATGGTCTAAAAAGATTCTCTGTATTTTTTTTTAACAATAAAGTACAAAATCTTTAACCAGGTGGGGTTTATCAGGGGGTTGATAATGGCTTTTTAAAAAACTGAGGTATAGTTGATTTGCAATATTGTGTTAGTTTTAGGTGTACAGCTAAGTGATTCAGTTGTGCATATGTATGTATGATTTTTCAAATTCTTTTCCATTATAGGTTATTACAAGATATTGAATATAGTTCCCTGTGCTATACAGTAAATCCTTGTTGCTTATCTATTTTATATATAGTAGTGTGTATCTGTTAATCCTACACTCCTAATTTATCCCTCTCCCTCTTTCCCCTTGGGTAACCATAAATTTGTTTTCTATGTCTGTGAGTCTGTTTCTACTTCATAAAGAAAATTATTTGTATTATTTTTTAGATTCCACATATAGGTGATATCATACAATATTTGTCTTTCTCTGTTTGACTTACTTCATTCAGTATGATATTCTCTAGTTCCATCCATGTTGCTGCAAATGGCATTATTTCATTCTTTTTATGGCTAATATTCCACTGTATATATGAACCACATCTTCTTTATCCGTTCCTCTATTGATGGACACAGGTTGCTTCCATGTGTTGGCTGTTGGAAATGGTGCTGCAGTGAACACCGGGCTGCATGTATCTTTTCTAATTACATATTTCGAATTGTGTATCTTTTCTGTTTGTCTTTTCTGGATATATGCCCAGGAGTGGGATTGCTGGATCATATAGTAGCTCTGGTTTTAGTTTTTTAAGGAACTCCTATACTGTTTTCTGTAGTGGCTGCACCAATTTACATTCCCACTGACAGTGTAGGAGTGTCCAGCTGTTTTTAAATAACACTGGTTCAGTGACCTCTTTTTTGACATTCCCCTAGCATTTTTTTTGCATTTAATTTTTTTAACGTGATTTTACTTATTTATTTATTTTTTCCTTTTTTTTTTTTACATCTTTATTGGAGTATAATTGCTTTACAATGGTGTGTTAGTTTCTGCTTTATAACAAAGTGAATCAGTTATACATATACATATGTTCCCATATCTCTTCCCTCTTGTGTCTCCCTCCCTCCCACCCTCCCTATCCCACTCCTCTAGGTGGTCACAAAGCACCGAGCTGATCTCCCTGTGCTATGCAACTGCTTCCCACTAGCTATCTATTTCACGTTTGGTAGTGTATATATGTCCATGCCACTCTCTCACTTTGTCACAGCTTTCCCTCCCCATATCCTCAAGTCCCCTAGCATTTTGAATTGTTTGACTCAAACTTATTTTTTTCAATACTCTTTTCTCCCATAGCTTCTCGAATAGCATTCTCTCTTGACTCTGCTACTGTTTCCGTTAACTGCTTCTCAGTCTCTTTCACTGGTTCTCCACATGTCTCTGAAATGCTGATAGCCTCTAACAGATGCTCAGCCTCTTCTGTTGTCTCTCCACACTACAGGCTCTTCTTGGGGGACCTAATTTGTTCTCACGCATTGACTTATACAGACACAGTGAGAACTCCAGAGTCTTAGTCTTCAGGCCTGACTTATCCACCTGGCTCCAAATGTGCATTCTGAAATGCCTGGGTAGAAAAAAAACATATGTCGGGCTTCCCTGGTGGCGCAGTGGTTGAGGGTCCGCCTTCTGATGCAGGGGACACGGGTTCGTGCCCCGGTCCAGGAAGATCCCACATGCCGCGGAGCGGCTGGGCCCGTGAGCCATGGCTGCTGAGCCTGTGCGTCCGGAGCCTGTGCTATGCAACGAGAGAGCCCACAACAGTGAGAAGCCCAACAAAAACGTGAGAAGCCCAACAAAAACGTATGTCTACATCTCCAATGGTAGAAAGTAATTTCATTTTTAAATTTATAGAAAATCTATTCTTCTTGTATGTAAATGATATGGAAACAGTCGTCAATAGTAAATCCAAGTTCCATAATCAATGAAGAAGAGAGAAGGACAGCTGGCAAGTGGGTTTACTTTTGACTTGGGCACTTATTTGCCGTATAACCTTAAAAAAGGCACCTAAACTCCTGGGACCTCAGTTTGGAGTCTTTAAAATATGGGCTAATCTAGTTGAGGCAGCTGGTGTGGACGGAAGTAGCTTGAGTCTGAAGTCTCATCTGAGTTCTGTTCCAAATGAGCAAAGCGACACTGGCAAGTCATTTCAGCTCCTCAGTTCTTCCTCTCTTGTGAAATAAGGAGATTGGATTTGTTCCTCTTTCTATTAAAAACCTATTCTATATCCCATTATCTTATTGTAAGGTTCACGTGGGTGTGAAAGTGCTTTGTAAACTGTGAGTTATTATACAATTCTAAGGTCTTCTTAGCAGTATAAATAATAAAGTTGGCACTGAAGATGAGGGACTAAATAATCAAGAACTGCTAGGTTTGGGGGTTCTATTAGGATCTCTGAAGTCATTTGAGTTCATGAGCAATTTTTCCCCCAAAATGTAAATGTTGAATTAAAACATTTAAATGTCAAAATGGATGCAAGCTCTTATACCACTTTTGAAGTTGGAGCTTATTTATTTGTTTATTTTTCGTCATGAAGCTGTCTGTTTCCTGGGTTGATGGTTTTCAAAGGACTAAGTTTTTCATACTTTAAGAGCTTAGGAGAAGCATGTCTATTACTTTCTTCCACTGGCAGGAATACCAGGAGCCCCAGCTATCCTGAGAAAAGACAAGGAGCCAGGAGCAATTTTTAAGTTCACATATAAATTATTATTATTATTTTTGGCCTCACCGTCACGACATGTGGGATCTTAGTTCTGAGACCAGGGGTCAAACCTGCACCCCTGCAGTGGGAGCATGGATTCTTTTTTTTTTTTTTTTTTTTGCGGTACGTGGGCCTCTCACTGTTGTGGCCTCTCCCGTTGTGGAGCACAGGCTCCGGACGCGCAGGCTCAACAGCCATGGCTCACAGGCCCAGCTGCTCTGTAGCATGTGGGATCTTCCCGGACTGGGGCACGAACCCGTGTCCCCTGCATCGACAGGCGGACTCTCAACCACTGCGCCACCAGGGAAGCCCGGAAGCATGAATTCTTAACCATGGGACCACCAGGGAAGTCCCAAGAGCAATTTTTAAGTTAAAAATAGAGTCACTGAATTGCTATTCAGCATCAATATAATTACTAATATTTATTGTTTATAATAATTGAGCACTGGTAGCCTAATTACTTGTAATACACCCCTAAACGGTACACTGTAGTGTACCCCACACTTACTAAGAGGATAGGTGCCATTATTTACTGTTTTTCTTACTTCCAGCAGTTCTCCTCTTCACAGGTATCATTAAGCTTTTTTTACTTTAAATGAATGATTAATGAGATTATCCACTGTGAACTGAGTACAACCAGGAGAAGTACTTGCAACAGGAAAGTATAAAAATCTAGTAAAAGATAAAGAGAACTGTATCCTGCAGAAATCTTGAGATGCAGTAAGGAGATCAGTTACTATATGACTCAGAATTCTCCAGAGTTTTACAGAAAACCCTTCTAGATTTATGTAACTTCTCTGTTCCTATTTTCTGTTGCATTTCAAGGACCAGTTGAATGGGCAACCAAAGTTTTCATCTTTTCCTCTAGGCAGTGATTGTAGAAGAGATTTGAATAGCTGCCTCTTCTTACCCCAATTTCCAGTCTGACCCAGGGTGAACACACACACACACACACACACACACACACACACACATACACACACACACACAATAAGCCTGCGTGAAAAGGAAGTCAATCCATTTGGAAGTTTAACCAATCTAGGCAATTTATTTGGCACGACATCTGTCATGATTTTATCCAGCTTGAGACTTCTAACCCTGTAATGCTAATTTTACAACAATAAGGCAAGACAGTTTTAAAACACCATCGATTCCAAAATAAATATCCATGTTTTGTCTGCCCTATGCTCATAGTGTATCTAAAATCTGTCTTTTATTTCATCAAAACTTTTTATTTACTTCAGATATTTGTTTTGTTTTTACTTCCAACAACAAATCTTTTCTACTTAAGCAAAGGGATCAATTAACCTGCCTTTAAAAAGATACTCCTGTCTTTTAATTTCTTTATCTACCTGGGTGATGCAGAAGGTGTTCTTTCTGAGACCCGAGCATATTAATTTTTCAGTGGTTCCCACTGCGCTGATGAGGAGTTCCAGACAGGGTATTCACTGTTTTCGGCAGTAACCTCACTCACAGTATCAGCTGTCAGATTCGCTGCCAAGATTCCTTTGTTATTGGCCTTAGTAAGACCAACCTGGGTTTGTGTTTCATGGCCGTTCGTAGGCTGTCGTGTATGCCCTGCCCACAGAGGAAGTGAAGAATATCACCGTCCTTTACAAGTTGTCATTCCTGATGCTGTGAACCATTTCCCAGCTCTTCCTTAGTCATTTCCTTTCAACTCTTGGGCAATGTTTGTTTCATTTCTTAAACTTGGTTGGGTAGCTAGTTAACACTGAGACATGCAAATGGTTTCTTTTTATTTTTCATTTTTAATATGTTTTATTTGTAAATGTATTTGTGTATAACACATCATTTCCAAGATACATGGGCAGTTTGTTTTCATTTTTCTTTTTTTAAAATTAATATTTTATTGGAGTATAGTTGATTTACAATGTTGTGTTAATTTCTGCTGTACAGTAAAATGAGTCAGTTATATATACACATATATCCACTGTGTTTTAGATTCTTTTCCCATATAGGTCGTTACAGAGCATGGAGTACAGTTCCCTGTGCTATACAGTAGGTTCTTATTAGTTATCTATTTTATGTATACTAGTGTGTATATGTCAATCCCAGTCTCCCGCAAATGGTTTCTTTGTATTGTCATTTGCTTTCAAGAAGAGTTTGCTGTCGAGGAGAGCTACATGGGTTAAAGATTTATGAGGCTGCACCTAAGATTTTTATCTTTTTGTGTTTCCAGACTCTAGTTAACTGAAGGTATTACCATCGGTCAATGGCAGATCACTCGAATTTTCTATGAATCAATTTTATTTCTGCTATCCAGACTGGTGCCACAGGATATGTTCACCTTGACCCTTGGGGTAGGGATGGGGAGGTGGAAGAGGGGAATGGCATTGGTGTTATTGGACCTGGAAACCTTGAGCCATTCATTAGCATATTTATGAGGTAGCAGCATGCATGACATCTGTGCCAGATGGTCTGTGAAATGGAGAAAGCATGCATACACTTTACTGTCTATGTTTGGGTGAGTAGTAGTGGATGGATAAGAAGAACTTAGGAATGAAAGCCCAAGAAATGACTAAAATTTGTCTTAGATAATCTAATAATGTTTTCTCAACTAAGATAAAAATATACAAGCATGAGGTCTTTTGGTAAATTCTATATATGACATTTCTCTATGGGATAGATTTGCTTATGTGTTCATTTAACCACACTTATTAGGCATCTGCCATGCACCTCAATCTGTGCTAAATACTGGTAATTAAATATGTAAAATATATATTACATGTTATATATGTGTGTGTGTATATATGTATATAAAATATATATGTATAATCTCTTTTGAGGAATTCACAGTCTAATGAAAGGATAGACATGCTATGTAATGTGATAGTGGCTGAGCAGTCCCTCTCAGGTCCTGGTGTGTGGTCTTTCCTTCTCTTTCTCTGCCTGCCATCAGGGTGACCAAGACTGCCATCTCTTTCAGGTGGGAGGCATGCCTGTGAGTATTCTAGGTCACTGAAAAGGGAATTTCCAATATAGCACAGTTAAGAAGGGGCTGTCCTGTGGAAAACCTACACCCAAAGTGATGGGGAGAATGGCTAACTTCACTTCTCCCAGGATGGCAGCCGGTGTTCTCTGGAGTTCTGAGGAAGATCCGCTGGCTTGGGTCACCTGCTAAGTGACAGCTTGCATGGTGATGGGCAGTTCCCTACTCCTCTCCATGTAATTATCCTAGTTCTTGTTGTGGTTTCTCTTCTCCACATAACCCTGGGTGGGGTTGGAGAGGATGTACGGAAGTTAGAAGAGCCAGTGTGTGCTCTAAAGAAGGGAGCTGGGCCAACTGCATATCTTGGAAATAATTCTGTGCTGCCTCCTTAGGTTCTCCTTTTAAAATTTTTCTCTAAAGTGGTGTTTCTGTGCTGTGGACCTCTATGGCTGGCTGGTGATTCTCAGAATATTGCTTATAAATCCAAAAATAAAACATACAGGCTTGCAAAGGAAACCAATTATACTGAAATATAATCATCAAAATATCTTAAAAAACAGTAATAGAGGAGACTTCCACTTCCTGGAAGATGGAATAGATATTCTTTCCCCTATTCCTCCCACTAAATACAACTAAAATCCCTGCATATTATATATGAAACAATCATAAAAAGACTCTGAAAAGTGAAAAGAATAAGAAGACCAGCTGGAGACTTTAGGGCCCAAAGAATAATAATATGATGAGTTTCCTAGATTGTCTTTTTGCTTCACATCTCCTGGATCTGGAGCTGAAAAAGCTGGCAACCCAGAAATGTCAAGGCAGGCAGACCGAAAAGTCTCAACAAAAGCCTTCTTTCTTTAGCCAAAGGACCAGGGAAGGATTCAGCCTAACGAGACAGAAAACTTTTAAACAATAAGTACTCTATTCCAGCCAAACACCAAACACGCACACACACAGACACACACACACACACACACACACAAATCTGTGGCCATACCCATGCCCATGCCAGCAAAGTCTGAATGGGGAGCTAGGTTTCCACCTTTGTCAGACTCTGAGCCAGCGAGGTTTCAGTGGAGATCTAGTTAGGAGCTGAAACTCTCAGCCCTCCCCAGCAGTAAAAATGAGCATCTGTCCCCCCTCAGCCAAGTGGGAAACTTGGACTTCTAATCCTGGAAATAATAAGGCAGCATCTATCTTCTCCTACTGGAGTAGGGAGATATGAAGGCAACTAATACAGAAGGTTTAAATAAGATCCAGGGTCTCATAACAAAATACTTAAAATGTCCAGATTTTAATATGAAATCACTTGTCATGCAAAGAACCAGGAAAAATCTCAACTCAATGAAAGAAGATAACCAGCTGATACCAACAGTGAGATGACAGAGATGTTAAAATGACCTGAGAAAGTTTAAAGCCATCATAAAAACCCTTCAATAAGCAATTATGAGCACATGTAAAACACATGAAAAATAAAAAGTTTCAGCAAAGAAGTAGAGGACATAAAGAAGAACCAAATGGAAAAATTAGAACTGAAACATTCAATAAACTAAATGAAAACAGTCAACGAATGGGCCCAATAGCAGAGTGGATAAGACAGAGGCAACAATACAGTGAACTTGAAGATAAAATAGGAATTACTTAATCTGAGAAAAAGAATACAGACTGAGGAAAAACAAATAAACAAACAAAAACAAACAAACAGAGCCTCAGGTACCTGTGGGACTGTAACAAAAAAGCTAACATCTGTGTCATCAGAGCCTTGAAAAGAGAGGAGAAAGGGTGGGGCTGAAAGGAAATGGCTGAAAACTTCCCAATTTGACAAGAGAGCTAAACCTACATATTCAAGAAGCTGAGTGGGTCACAAAAAGGATAAATCTGTAGAAATACACATCAAAGCATATCAAAGTCAAACTTCTAAAACTGAAATGGAGATTTCTCAAAAAAACTGAAAATGGAACTACCATATGATCCAGTTATTCCACTTTGGGATATTTATGCAAAGAAAAAGAAAACAGTAATTCAAAAACCATATGCACCCCAATGTTCACTGCAGCATTATTAACAATAGCTAAGATATGAAAGCAACCTAAGTGTCCATTGATAGATGAATGGATAAAGAAGATGTGGTATATATATACATATTTCATTATATATGGAATATCATTTAGCCATTAAAAAATGAAATCTTGTCATTTGAGATAACATGGATGGACCTTATCCTAAGTGAAATGTCAGACAGAGAAAAACAAATATTGGATTTCACTTATATGTGGAAACTGAAAAACAAAACAAAGGAACAAACAAAACAGAAACAGACTCATAGATACAGAGAACAAACTGGTGGTTGCCAGGTGGGGGTAGGGGAGGGACAGATGAAACAGGTGAAGGGGATTAAGAGTTACAAACTTCCAGTTATAAAATAAATAAATCACAGGATGTCACGTACACATAGAGAATATAGTCAATAATACTGTAACAACTTTGTATGGCAACAGATGGTAAGTGGTCTTACTATGCTGATTATTTCATAATGTACAAAATTATCCTATGTTGTACACCCGAAACTGATATAATACTGTAACGAATATCACTCAATAAAAAAGGGGGGATAAACCAAAAGGAAAAAATCTTGTAAGTAGTGAGAGAAATGACCTTACCTATAGGGGGAAAACAATCTGAATGACAGAAGATTTATCAGAAACCATGGAGGCTAGAAGGCATATCATATTTTAAGTGCTGAAAGAAAAGAACCATGAACACAAAATTCTGTATCCAGTGCAAATGCCCTTCAGGAATGAAAGGGAAATCAAGACATCCTCTGATGAAGGAAAACTAAGACCACTTTCCACCATTAGACCTACTTCTAGTTCTTATAAAAGCAAGAGGAAGTAAGATAGGCATCCCATAACCAATTCAAAACATAAGTGGTAAAAGAGGGTTTGATATTAAAAGTCAGATGTTAGACATTCTGTTTCAGCTTTCACAGTAAAACAAATAACCTAAACAGAAAAGGCACAAGATGATATGGAAAAAGACATGAACAGACGTTTCACCGAAGAGGATATTCTGACAAGTAAGCTCTTGAAAAGATGTTCAACATCATTAGCCTTTAGGGAAATGCAAATTAAAACCCTAATCGATATCACTACACACCTACTAGGCTGGCTAAAATAAAAGACTATTTTAACTCAAAATGTTTGTGAGGATGGGAGAAAACTACATTATTCATACATACATTGCTGGTGAAAATGTAAAATGATACAGCCACTGAAAAACAGTTTGGTGGTTTTCTTGCAAAACTAAACATGTATAACCCAGCAATTGCACTCTTGTTATCCCAGAGAAATGAAAACGTGAGTTGACACAACAATCTGTACATGAATGTTTGCAGCAGTTTTGTTTATAAGAGCCCAAACTGGAGGCAATCCAGGCGGATTTCAGCAGGTAAATGGTTAAACAGATGATGCTACACTCACACTATGGAATAGGACTCAGCATAAAAAGAATAACTCACTGATACACACACCAACTTGGATGAATATCCATAGTGTGAGGCTGGTGGAAAAGCCAGCCCCTAAAGTTTACATACTGTAAGATTCCATTTGTATGACATTCTAGAAACGACAAAATTTCAGAAATGGATAGGAGGTTGTGGTTTTCAGGGGTTTAGGATAGGGTGGGGTGGGAGAAAAGTATGTATGATTATAAAGAAGACAAGGCAAGGAATCCTTGTGGTGACGGAAATATATTCTATATCTTGAACTATCCATGTCAATATACCAGTCGTGATATTTTACTGTAGTTTTGCGAGATGTTACTATTGGGAGAAAATGAGTAGAGAGTACATAGGATCTCTCTGTATTATTTCCTACAACTGTACGTGAATCTACAATATCTCAAAATAAAATATTTACTTAAAATAAACTATGATAGAGTAATACATGTACTTCTTCATTAACACTTTAAACAAGATCTACTGGCAGGTCTAATGACTCTTGAGATTTGGAAGTAATAATGATTGTAAATAAGATTTCAAAATATCTTCAACAATTGTAATGTGACGTAAAAATATCTGTGCTTTCTATTTGTGACAGAGTCTCATGTCTCGCTACTACTGTTGTGGTTTATTGCTAGATTCACAATGGAAGGAAATGCTAAATTTAGCCTGGGGTTAGTGAAAATGAAGATGTAATTCCCTCCTATCCAAGGGCACAAACCCCCAAAAGGTCTGTGGACAAGTTCAGAACCTCTGCTCTAGATCATATGTGAAGTGTTAAAAAAAAAATAAACAAAGAAACAAACTGGACACTGAACAAGGTAGAGTTCTCTTTCTTCCTGAGAAACAGTTCCACGTCTTGCCCAAGCACTGAGAATGCTTTTGATTGACAGGGAAATGTCTCTACAAGCAAGTGCACAAGGGAAGAGATTAATGTTGTGGGATAGATATTATCTCAATAAAAATGCTATAATGGGGCTTCCCTGGTGGCGCAGTGGTTGAGAGTCCGCCTGCCGATGCAGGGGACGCGGGTTCGTGCCCCGGTCTGGGAAGATCCCACATGCCGCGGAGTGGCTGGGCCCGTAAGCCATGGCCGCTGAGCCTGCGCGTCCGGAGCCTGTGCTCCGCAACGGGGGAGGCCACAGCAGTGAGAGGCCCGCGTACCGAAAAAAAAAAAAAAAAATGCTATAATGAAGGTGTGAACAAAATAATGTGGGTGATCAGAAAAAAGAAGTATTTTTTCTGCCTAGGGGTTTGTCCGTGAAGTTTTAAAGGAAGCAAATTTTTATCGAGGATTTGAAGAAGGAGTAAGGAAATCTCAGTCTCAATAAGGAGGAAAGAAGGGCATTTCAGGCAAGAAAACAATACATGCTGAGGCCTAGGGCGTGGAGCTCCGGAGAAGCTTTTCCTGTCAAGGGATGTAGAGATGTCTGCTTTGGTGGCAGGCCAGGGTGCCCTAGTGGACAGTGAAGAGAATAATTTTAAAAAACTATGAAAGTAAGCTGGAAAAGTAATTGAGTCAGAATGAGAGGAGCCTGCCAGTAGATTTGGAGCTGAATGTAAGTCCTATGGGGTTGTGAACAGGTCTTCCTAGGTAAAGAAATGAAGTGATCTCATTTGATTTTTAGGAAGGGAAAGGGAATTAATAAACGTGGGTGGCTACTAAGTGCCTGCACAGTGGTAAGTACAGTGCATGCAATGTTTCTTAGATTTCTTAAAACCATGTATGAGGTTGATACAATTTACAAGTAAGAAAACAGTCTGAGAGAGGTTCAGTACTAAGCCAAAGACTGAACAACAATTACAGTGGTGGAATCAAGATGACAACTGGAATCTGATTATTCTTTCTGCTCCACAACCTTTCCACTCCTTTCTTAGGATGAACTGAGCATGTCCAGGCTGGAGATGGGAGAACTTTCAGTAGAAAGTTGTAGTGAAGAATCCAGGTGAGAGGTGGTGAGGACCTGCCCAAAGATATACTGTCTTCATGTAAATTACTTAGAATACTATTGTTTTGGTTGTCTTCATGCAAATTCTTTCTCCACTATTTTATTTTATTTTTATTTTATTTTATTTTCCAGTTTTATTGATGTCTTCACATTGTAAATTTAAGGAGTAGCGCTGTGAGGAGAATCTCTGAGGTTTAGTAACTCAGTAATGTGAATGGTTGAGGTTTCTAACTTTCATAAAAAGTATATATAGTGACAGGTTTTTACCCCAGGGAATAAAGTATGTGATAAAGTCAGTAACATGATAGTATACTAGGAAGAGAAGCAGGTTGCTACCTGAGGAAATAAACCATAACAAATAATCAGAAGGTCAGGAGCTCTCTAGAAACATTAGCCTGGAGTATCAAAATAATAACAGTAGCAAAAACTTTAGATTAAACCTGGTATCTTTACTGATTTGAGAAATACCTCAAGGGGTTGTTATATTTTAGAATATAAAAACACTGAATGTAATATGTTGGTGAAAACATTCTTTTTCTTATGGATAAAAATTATTTTGGAATTAATAGAAAGCTATGGCTTAGCTAAAACAAGTTTTATGTCTATTTTATTCAAAGAGGATTTGTTATTACAAAGCAGAACCAGGCTTTTGTTTAGTTCATCAGTTGGTCAATACACATTCACAGAACATCTGACAATACTGCACAGCTAAAGTGTGCCTTCCCAGACCACCCAGTTTTCTCCCTATCTCACCACTTAGCTTATTTTTTTTTTGGTAAGCATTTGCCATAATCTAGAATTAACTTGTTCGTTTACTTGTTCATTATCTATTGACCCCAGTGGAATGTAAGTTCCAGGGGCAGGAAACCTGTCTCTCTTCTTCAAGGAGGTGTCCTCAGGGCTTTGCACAGAGTATGCACTCAACAAGTATTGCTGAATGAGAGATTAGATGCAGATATTAATAAACTGGTGTGCCATGGGAATGTGAGTTAAGTCTTGAAGCATCTATGGGATATGGGTAGGATAAAGGGAGTAGGGAACTTTTCAGGCAGGTCAATACAAGTGAAATGATGGTGGCTTTGTTAATGGGGTTAAGGAGGCAAGCAGAGAGATTAAAGCAGTGATTTTATGGTAGATTGTTTGGGGGAAAATTAAGGTTGTTAGGGGAGAGGCAGATTGCAGAGAAGATCCAAAGCCAAGCAGGATTTTAGAGTTAGAAGAGATTTCACCGTCCAATCAACTCCCTTAAACATGAAGTGGCTGGAGGGACTTCCCTGGCAGTCCAGTGGTTAAGACTTCACCTTCCAATGCAGGGGTTGCGGGTTTGAGCCCTAGTCGGGGAATTAAGATCCCACATGCCTTGGGGCCAAAAAACCAAAACAGAAGCAGTATTGTAACAAATTCAATAAAGACTTTAAAAAATATGGTCCACATCAAAACAAAAATCTTAAAAAAAAAAGGAAGCTGAAGTGACTGAGTGCTGAGAGATGACGGGTGACCTAGACAGGTAACTAAATGGTTAATGCTGTTACGATCAGAAATCTCATTCTGTTGACTTCCAATCCAGTGCTCTTCCTATGGTACTTTGGAAATAGGAGAGCAATGAAACTGAATGAAACACAGTGTATGGTAAAGTTGGTGTTTATGAAAAGTAATCTGACTCAGTATGTAGGGTGAGTTGGAAAGGGAAAACTCTAATTCCAAGAGAACAGGCAATGCACTGGAAAGTAGTGTTGTAAGCAGTGGAGCTGCAAATCGAATTTCTAAATATATTCCTTGCTTTATGTTTACTTGCTCATTTAATACTTTCCAGTCATGTTTGAACTGATAAATAGTCCATGCAGTCGGGATAAAAATCATGTGTGTTCTAAATTTCACTTTATGATGGCCCGTTTTCTGGTATTCTCCCCAAGTCCCTATTGAGTCATGGACTGCCTCTGCAGTGGCTTTAGAACAATCACACAAATATCAGTTCCTTTTTAGCAGAGTGTGTGATAGACATTGTTGATCGCCCACACAGTTTCATTTCCTCCTTACTAACAAAACCCTACTTTCCTTCAGCAACCCACCTCAACCCTAGGCATGATCCCTCTCCTGGACCGAGTAGTATTGGATCCTGGTGATGATTCCACAGCTTTGCCAAGGATCCTTTAAAAGCCCAACTTTGGGCTTCCCTGGTGGCGCAGTGGTTGAGAGTCCGCCTGCCGATGCAGGGGACATGGGTTCGTGCCCCGGTCCGGGAAGATCCCACATGCTAGGGAGCGGCTGAGCCCGTGAGCTATGGCCGCTGAGCCTGCGCGTCCGGAGCCTGTGCTCCGCCACTGGAGAGGCCGCGGCAGTGAGAGGCCCGCGTACCGCAAAAAAAAAAAAAAAAAAAAAAAAATGCCCAGCCTTAAGCCAATCTGTGCATGATTTCTTCTCTGGACTGCTACAGGTTGACCCAAGGAGACTTAAGAAACCTTTTTCACTGTACTTGGAGGAGCAATCTCGTCTCCATCGCTCCTCTCACCAGTGGCAACCCTTTTTTTTTTTTTTTTAACATCTTTATTTAGGTATAATTGCTTTACACTGTTGTGTTGGTTGCTGCTGTATAACAGAGTGAATCAGCTATACGTATATCCCTATATCCCCTCCCTCTTGCGTCTCCCTCTCACCCTCCTTTATCCCACCCTTCTAGGTGGTCACAAAGCACGGAGCTGATCTCCCTGTGCTATGGGGCTGCTTCCCACTAGCTATCTGTTTTACATTGGGTAGTGTATATATGTCCATGCCACTCTTTCAGTTCGTCTCAGCTTACCCTTCCCCCTCCCCGTGTCAAGTCCATTCTCTAGTCTTCATCTTTATTCCTGTCCTGCCCCTAGGTTCTTCCCTTTTGTGACCATGGTGGAAGCCAATCTGTTGACAAAACAGAAGTATAGAGGAGGGCTAGAGAAACAATGCCCAGTCACAGCAGGAGCCCGGATTGCACAATGACTGGGGTCGATCCTATCTTTGAATTTCCATATTTTGCAAGCCAGCTTGATTGGGGTTTTTGACTCTTTGCAGACAAAATCATCCTATGATAGATGTAAGCGAGAAGACTGTAGAGGGGATATCTACTGCAACAGAATTCCCATGATAGCAGAGACCATGTATCTTGTTTGCTGCTTAGTGGGTACCGGGCTGAATATTGTTGAATGTGTGAAAGCAACATCCTAATTCTAATTCTAATTCTAATTCTGTGTAAAGGAGTCAGTTCCCTTAAGAAACTAGTTCTTCCAAGTCAGGATTTTCTAGTGGTCCTCCAGTCAACAATATTTACTGATCTCCATCATGTCTAGAAAATTATACCAAGTAGTGTTAGTAGCTAAAGCTTAAATAAGTAATGTTACTATTAAGCATCATTTGCTAGCACTGTTATAAGCATTTTACATGTATCCATCCATGTATTTGGAAAAAAATCAAAAGAGCAGAAAGACCTGTTAAAGGGGTCTGTTCCTTGCTGTTATATAGCCGAGAGGCAGTGAGGTTAAGAGGTTCCATAATATGTCCCTGCTTGGTGACACAACCAGTAAGAGTTGGAGGTGGGATCTGATCTCAGACAATCTAGTTGACTGCCTTTATTCAGCAAATAGAAGGCAGGTTTCCTAATCCAAAGCAGCAAGGTGGTAAAGGATTTTGAGAACTGCTGGCTACAAAGTATATTTTGGGGACTGGAAAAAGATAAGGCAAAGTGTAAATTTATTCTGGTTTATAATCTGTCATCTCAGACTCAGCTTTTACTGTTGTGCTTTGCAATAAGGGAGCCAGTAGCCACATGTGGCTGCTGAGCACTTGGAAGGTGGCTGGTGTGGACCTGGATGTGCTATAAGTGAAAAACATACACCAGATTTTGAACACTTAATAAGAAAAAAGTACATATAAAATTTCTCTTTCATAATTCATTATATGGATCACATGTTGAAATGATAACATTCTGAATATTCAGGGTTATATAAAATATATTGTTAAATTAATTTTACTGGGCTTCCCTGGTGGCGCAGTGGTTGAGAGTCCGCCTGCCGATGCAGGGGACACGGGTTTGTGCCCCGGTCCAGGAGGGTCCCGCGTACCGCGGAGCGGCTGCGCCCGCGAGCCATGGCCACTGAGCCTGCGCGTCCGGAGCCAGTGCTCCGCAACGGGAAAGGCCACAACAGTGAGAGGCCCGCATACCGCAACAAACAAACAAACAAAAAAATTAATTTTACTTGTTTCTTTTTACATATTTTAATGTGGCTATAAGATTTAAAATTACCTATGTGGCGTGTTATATTACATTATCTTTTTTATTGGACAGCACTACTTTACTGATTTTATGTTTAATGCTGTTTCTGGGTTCTTTCTACATTCCCTGGAGGAAAAAATGTCTCAAAGTTCAGAGATACTTTATTAACATTTTCAATAGGAGGTGAATTGTTGACTTTTTTTTCCTAAAAATAGTTGTCTGATGATCAAAATTATTTCAGAAATTATTGTTATCAGCTGCTCTTAAAATGTTAAGCATCGTACCATCACTTTTGTAGAAAGCTACAGGACTTGTGAAGTTCTGGAATCTGTAAAGAGAGGTAGAAGAAATTAGAAAGAGTTAGCACTTTAAGCCCTGACATTTAGATTACCAGGCTCAGTGGCCACTTCTGAGAAGGCACAAATCTCTGTTGTGCCAAACAGAGATTTAATACTGTAAACTTTCCTGTTTTTGTATTGTTAACAGGGCAAAGGTCTGCTAAGTACCACCTGCTTCTCAAACCAAAGCTTTATATCTGGTCTTTCTCAGACTACACCATGGCTCACATAACTGCATATGTGCATTTTCTTAGTTCTTTCAATATCGTAGTTTAAAAATGCACTTGTCATAGACAAGCTGTAGTTGCATTCCGAAGCGAAAGACTGAAGAGTAATTTGGGGTGAAAGTGGCAAGAGGCCTATGAGATTGGAAGCTGCAAATGCATTAAAAAAAAAAAAAAAATCAGGTCCCTTCTTACCCCAAAGCAGACAGCAGCAGATATCAATAGTTTCTTCTTGTTCTCTTTTTTGGCCCATTTCTCCTTTTCATTATTTTGATTTGGTGTGACGTCTGTACATGTCTAAGATATACAACAGCTAAGTAAACACACGGCCTCACTTAAGGGAAGTTTCCATATAGGGCAGTGTGCTTTTTAAACTATATAAATATCAGATTAATTTGGGATTTGAGAAAAGCTAATGTTAGGATCTTATCCAAGATCCACACAGTTAATAGTTTTTTTTTTTCTAAATTTGCAAGGCAAAAACGTAAAGAGAAAATGAAAAACTATGTTGACTCCTGAAAAAACATTATTTTGCAAATGAGTTTAGCAAATTTAAATCATTTATATCTCTGCTTTTTTTTTTTTTTTTTTTTTGCGGTACGCTGTCCTCTCACTGTTGTGGCCTCTCACGTTGCAGAGCACAGACTCTGGACGCGCAGGCCCAGCGGCCGTGGCTCACGGGCCCAGCCGCTCTGCGGCATGTGGGATCTTCCCGGACCGGGGCACGAACCCGTGTCCCCTGCATCGGCAGGCGGACTCTCAACCACTGCACCACCAGGGAAGCCCTCTGCATGCATTTTTACTGAGGAGTTTGTGAATTGATCAGTCAGTGAGCTAATTACTGAATCAATGATCAATGGGCACTGAGTATCTTCCATGTCTAGAACTTTACTAGTTACTCCAAAAATTAAGTAGAATAAGCCAAAATGGTCCAGTTATTGACCTTTTATTTGGAAGATAAGACAGACTCCCTTGGCAGGATTTCATAAAGGTGAAACTTGATATGAGCCTTGAAAAACGAATAAAATCTAGGGAAAGAAAGGGCAGTTCTATGCAAGAGGAACAAATTGATCTCATAACAGGAGAAAAATAATATATCTCAGGAACAGTAAGAAAATCCAGCATTGAATGTTTCTGGTCAGTGGTGAGAAATGAGATTGGATGGGCAGCAAAAGGCCACATGGTGGAGAAGTTTTAGCCTTAGATATAGGAGTTTATCTTGATTTGGGAGATTCCAGAGTTCATATATTTTGTGTGAGAAAGTCCATGTTCAGATGGTAGACTAGGGAACAAATGAGAAACAGGACACGGGATCTGACCTATCAAGCTCTAGTCGAGAGGACCATGACAGTGGTGTGCTTGATGACGAGGCTGGTTGATGATCTTACAGAAATCAGTTTTTAAGGCAAAGAAAGCGTAGCTTTTAGTTGTGATTTTGAATTTCCAGCCTTTCTGTTTCTTTCCTTCTCAATAGATGACCATTTCTCCTGCTCTTTCACATCTCCCTTGCCGGGAGAAACTCGTCATAAATATTTGCCAAAAATAACTCATTGAAATGTCAATAGTTTTCAAATATACATCTCCATCAAAAATATCTGCCTACAATATCTGTTTATTTAGCTGTTGTATAGCATAGCACAATGCAAAATGCAATCCTGCTTTCCCCTTTCCCTTTATTTAAACTGTTTCTCCACCCTGATGCTCTCCACTTCATCCTTGCTAATCGACCCATTTTTTAAATCTGCTAAAAATTGCCACTTCACTTTGTTTCTTGATTCATTCCATCTAAAGGGTCTTGCACTTCTCTTTTGATAATTAATCGCCAATCATGGCCCGCCTCATGTTTTACTTTTGGAGCATTATTTCATCAGATACGTAATTGGTGCCTCCTAGAGGACCAATGTCTTACCATCCCCTGTGTGGTTGAGATCAGTGCTCTGCATGGATGTATAATTTGCTGTTAACTTATTGGGTTGGCCAAAAAGTTTGTTCGGTTTTAAGTAAAAATAAAGACACATTTTTCATTTTCACCAAGAACTTTATTGCACAATGGATTCACTAACCGAACGAACTTTTTGGCCAACACAGTACATTGAATTATTTGGTGACAACGTCCTGGTTTAGGCAACATGGCATGTTTCATCTGGGCTATAACTGCAGTCTCCTAATTCATCTGCTTGACTCCAATTCATCCTTCATTTGCTGCCCAGGTTATTTTGTACATTTGAGATTGGTATCCATCACCTCAGAATAAAATCCTAACCTTTCGTATTCAAGACTGTCCTCTATCACCTGGTTCTGGGCCATGCTTCTACACCCATCCCGGCCTTATCCTGCCAGGTCCTCTGGTGATGCTGAATCATGGGCCCCCAATGGGTAGTATCAGGCTTTTGTTCAGTGCTATTGCCTTAGGCTAGCATGTACTCCTTACTCCTCTAGTGATTCCGTTCTTTTTTTTTAAGATGAAAAATTTTAATATACATATATCATTTACACAGACACATATAGGTAATATGTATACAAGTACATAATGTGTATACACTCACATAATTAAGGAAATTAACCATAGTGTTTATAAAACATATAGAATAGAAAAACTACGATGTTCAACAGAGGAGAATTAATTATAATAAGCACATGTTACAGAACACTATGCAATTCTTAAAAATAATGGTCTTCAATAATAGAGAGTCTGGAAAACATTAAAGATATAGTTTTAGATTTTAAAAGCGGGTCACAGGAGAAGCTTTTTGGGGCTGTTATTGTTGCCTCAAGCTACTCCTTGGATCCGATGCCGAAATGTAGACCAACCTCATCTTCTTGCCATTGACAAAAACACAGCCTTGTCACTCTGCAACCCCACAAGATAAGAATCACTGCCAGAAATGATCAAATAATGTGGTCAAACAAACCCTCTACCAAAGACCTGTTTCCTATAAAATTTTGGGTGATCATTTTAAATCACCACGTTGAAACTCATGTTTTGCCTCTCTGGGCTCACATGACAGATAATACACAATTCTAATTTTTTCAGCGGGACTGTATGAAATTACATTTTGAAATGCTTCTGAACTTAAAACATATGGAAAATGAAATATTAGCAAAGTGAGTGGACTGTGGAGTCTAAGTGTACGAACTCCAACAAATGGGAACATTAAGTGATATTTATTTGTGGAGGTACGTGGTTTCTAAACTTAAATCTATTTCAGCTTGTTCTACATGAAAGAACATTGGAAAATACCACCTGAGTAAAGTCTGTACTTTTAGCAGCCCTGAAACGGTCAGAACTCTTGTTTCTTGTTACTCTAATCTGGCTTCTCCTTCTATTAAAGGTCAAAAGTTATAGAGAACATGCTTAGTAAGAGGTATTTTTTTTGCCAAGAAAAAAGCTCTGCAGATATTTTCAGATGTTTGAGGCAATGGGGCTTTTAAAACCTTGTCCTTAGTTCCTTGTGCATTGGTAGATACTTTCGCCAAAATTTAACGAGTTTTTAATATTCATGCATTCATTAGTGCAGCTGGCATTGTGTGCCCATCAAGGCGCTAGGTGTTGGGATCAGGCAGTGAGCAGAAAAAGACACGGAGTCCTTGAACTGTGACATCTGCAATCCAGGGGGAAAAGACAGAATTATTAATTATCATACAAATTAATGAGAATTCTATTAAGTGTGCTGAATTAGAGAAGCTGGTGCTATGAGAACATCTAAAAGGGGATCTGACCCAGGTAAAGAGGTCAGGGAAGGCTTCCCTGAGGAAGTGACGATTGCACCGATCTGTGAATGATAAGAGCTAAAATTGCATTCTATGCAGAGGGCCTATGATGCCCAAAGGTCCTATGGAACCAGCGGGCATGGCACCCATGGGGGAATAGAAGTAGGTCGGTGAGGCTGGCAGAGAGAGCTGGGGGACATGTGGTGGAGAATGGATGGAGAGGAAGAAGGGGTCAAGCCCATGCAGGTGTTAGACTATATTAAGGATGATGCCTTTATCCTGATTGTTTGGGAAACCTGTCAGGGGTTTATAAGCAACAGGAGACAAGATCAGGTTTCTCTGTGGAGAGGCTTCCTAGAGTTAAAAAGCAGGGAACACACTGGAGGGGGGAAAAGTGAGTGAGGGTAGGTGAATTGAGAGTGTTGCGGTTGCCCGGGGAAGATGGTGGCACCTTTGATCAGGGTGGCGACAGAAAGCAGGCTGGAGAGAGACTTGAAGTAAAAATAGGACTTGGTGACAAATTGGATACATGCCGTGACTCCTGGGTTTCTCTGTTGGCCAAAACCTTTCCAAATTGAGGCTTGTGCAGACCTGACATATTTATTCTCCAAAGAAATCTCTTTCAGTGACCCTTCAGAATTTTTATTCTATCACTCTTGATGGAGCACCTGTTATGTATTGTTTTGGCTGCTGGTGACACAGGAGTAGACTAGTTCAAGTCTCTCATGGAGCTTGTGCCCGTTGGTCCCAGAAAGCGGGGTGAAGGTGAAGTTCAGTGCAAGCACCACGAAAACAGTTTAAACCAGGGGAGGTCAAGTTTTCTTCTGGCAAATCAGGATAAATGTTCTAAAAAGCGCTTTACACTTCCTAAAGCCCCTTACTACCTCACAGGAACCAGTGGGATAGGCAGGAAGGTGTGAATTAAGGAGCCAGGGCAGATTAGGACTCCCAAGGTCACAAAGGTGAGAGAAGTCAGTACACGGGCTCAGGTTTTCCAAGACGAGTGTTCGCCCTCCTCTTTCATTTCAAAATGAAAACCGTTATCAGAAGGTTGAAAAAGCAACCTGCTGGAGAAGAGGATTCCTTGTCTAAGTAGCTGGTTTGGAAAATAACAGATTCAAGGCCTCTCTCTCAACTAGGGAAAGAGCACACTTCGAGGTGAAGTCTAAGCCACAAAAGTGTGCTTCTTACCTTCATCATTAGCTGCAGTAACATAACCAGATTCTTTTAAAAAAATATATTCATTTGGCTACACCAGGTCTTAGTTGCGGTGCTCGGGATCTTCATTGTCGCGTGCAGGATCTTTTAGTTGCGGCATGCGGCATCTAGTTCCCTGACCAGGGATCAAACCCTGGCCCCCTACATTGGGAGCGTGGAGTCTTAACCGCTGGACCACCAGGGAAGTCTCCAGATTCTTTGGCCAAATGAAGGCTGGCAAATCAGGGAAATTCTGATTTTGTACTGCTCCATCACGGAAGTGAAATTTCAGGCATGGATCTTGGAAGCTCATGCCATTACCCTGCGGGGGAACTTAGAACCAAGGGAAGTAAAAAGGCCTGCTTTCCTCTTTTCTTGGTTTCTTTCTTCATTTGAACAGCTTAGTTATGTGAATAATTTTGGTGCTTTGTCTCTTACATCATTTTACTTCTCATATTTAGCTGATCTTTAATACTCATGAAAGGCTTTAAAGCCAATGTTGCCATATTTTCAGTAACAAGCTTGATTTTTACAAGGTTATATTAGAAAGGTTGATCTCAGGGTGGCTCTAAAGATGTGACCTGACCTCCTTTGACCTACGAAAGCATTAGAGATGGGAGTAGATCTTCCCTGCAGCTGTAATTTCTCAGTTCCGAGGATTGTCAATCCTCACTAAACAGGCCCATCAACTGACACCTCTTCTTCACCAGAGAGGAGATATTTCACCTTGTATCTGCCATATTCAGTTACCAGAAAAACCCACCCCAACCCACATCTGGACCAAATATTCAATAACATTATTTATCAAAATAAATTTATTAAAAGTATTCAAAGACCACTTCAAAGTTTAGCTGCCATCAGGACAGTTTTGACACTCGTAATGGACATTGTCGTTTTCTACACAACAGCACTCATTCTATTACACACACCGATTGACAATTCAAACAGACTGTTTCAGTTTTAGAGTTACGTGAGACAACAGTACTGATGATCTGTAGTCATAGGAACTTCAATACCCTTGCACATAGTAAACATGTGTTACCTAGTACTAAAGAAACTACAGCTAAACCACTATGTGGTAACAAGGACTGATTTAGGGAAAAATGTACAGCCAGCTCACTAAGGCCACATAACCCCAGACCTATTGATTGTAAATGCTTCTGGACCAATAGTGTTACATAGTTACCTTTCAGTCTCAAGCTCCTGCTTTTCCAGCATGAGACACGCCACGTTTAGACCACGCTTTCCCTGTGCTCCCTCAGTTACGGAAGCTGTCCCAGTACCAGCTTCTCCTAGAGGGCTACTGGCTTCCTGATTCACTACCCAACTCTGAATCAATAGTTCTGAGTGATGTTTCCTGAACACCCAGGCTGAATTCAAGGTCAGTCTTTTTGGCAGGTGACAGCCTTTCCCCTTAGGAAAAAAATGAAATGTCCTCGTTTCTGGGTTCCCTTTGTCATCTCAGGTAGCATGGGGCTCAGTGGTGATCTGTGGCTTTTTACACAAGTCCTGGTAGAATTCTGACTCCAAGAAACGGGGATAAGAGTTGTTCTCCATCAAGCTGTACACCCTTTTCTGGGCAGTTGTAAAGCAGCCACTTGTAGCCTCTTGTATGTTTTGGGCAATCAGAGTTTTGGTTTGAAAGTCTATGTTGATCTGAAATAAAACATAAAAAGTGGTTTATTCCATATTCAGAGTTAAGAGATTAATCTATTTAATATTTGAAAACAACAACAAAAAAACTATAATGTGTGATTAGCTTAACCGGCCAAGTCACTCGAGAAATGTAATTAACCTCCCTGAAAGTAGAAGTAGGGGAAGAACATTTACCACTCCCCTTTTAATTTGAGGTCTCTTCAATTCTTTCCGTTTCACTTTGGTGCTGAGAATGTTTAAAATATGCTAAAACGAGGAAATTTTTATCTCCCCTTACCTCTTTTGGAGCTTCTTTTTCTATGAAATCAGTATATATTTTCTTTGCTTTTGAGGACAGCTTTTGGGGTGACTTGGTTTTTTTGAAGTCTTCACAGGCCAGCCAGAATTCAATATTTTCTTCACAGAATTCAGATTTTAAAAAAGCCCTGAATGCAGCAAGACCATCTGGGGAGGTAGGGTGGGGGGGTGGAGAAAGAAAGCATGCATACAGTGAACTGAGTGACCAAATAATCCCTTCTGTTTTTTCCTAGAACTCCCACTCCCCTGGCCCCATATTTTATTATTTCTAAATGATAGCAATTTTCTAGATTTCAGTCAACCTGTAACCCTCAGAATTTAGCTCTTTAAAGACTAAGATGCCAGTCAGCAAAACGCCTAAGTTGGCACACTACTACAAAAATATATAAATACTTAGCTTCGCTGTTAATTCACATATTTATAGGGGAGCCATAAGTTCTCTGGGAATGACGTCTCTTGCACTGTTTGCAATGGAAAACCTGACTCAACCTTAACAAAAAGCAACTGCCATTACAGTTTTGGGCTAATTTTTTTCCCACCTTGAGTGAAAAAGCCATGCATTTCCCTGGTTAATCACTGGGAAATAAAGGAGAAGAATACGCCTCATGCCATGGGGATTGTAAAGTAAAATTCCCCTTGGGCAAGCTGCTCTTGCTGTGTGGACACAACGTTTCTAGTCTCCTGATACTTGAAATGGATCAAATTCAACAGGTTAACTTACATTTACTGGCTAGCAGCTCATCAAATGCTTCTGACCACAGCTGGGCTTCCTCGGGAGAAGGCCTGCAAGAGAAGTTCTGCGTATTAGCTCACGCATGTCAGAGGTTCCCTTTTCAGCTCAGCAGTGAGTTCATTCGCAAGTACAAGATTTTGAACTTACTTGGTGAAGGTTTGCTGTTTGCTTTTCTTGCTGGTTTTGGGCTTCCCAGGAGAGGAGGAATTTTGCAAGAAGTAGCTCAAACGGCTCTTCCAATCTTTCAATCTTAAAAAAAAGAAAAGAAAAAAAAAAGGATATTCACTTAGTGGCAACACTTGAAATCACCAATGCAGCTGAAGGCATTTTTACCAAATAAAGTTGCCCCCTGTGGCTACAGACAAACCAAATAAGACAAAACAACTCTTCCTGTCAGTCTTACACCTTTAACATTTAAACCTAGCACCTATATACTAAACACACTAGTTTCATCCACTCATCTGAACATAATTACTAGTTTTAAAAATAAGGGTAGAACTACCTACAATTATAGGGTATTTTTATGAATCTAGTCTGCATAGTTCAAAAAGCAGATGTTATTTCTGGCCCACAGAAGGCAGCAGTTTTTCTGCAACGTTAATTACAATTCTGAGACATTTCACACTTGATGAAACCCACAGTGGAACTGCCCTGAACCAGCCTGTGCTCACTTCCCTTCTACCCTTCGAGCTGGAGGCTCTGGACCACCCTAGAAGCTGTGCATAATGAATGTATGTGTGTGAGATGGCCCGTCCTCCTCCCCCAACTACAACACTCATTTTAAGAAGATGATGCAGAACAATTATTTGTTCCACAGTCCTGAGTGGGTGAGATCTGTTCAATTAAAAAAAAGAAAAGATTTTAAAAGAATATATTAGGAATCAGCAAAAAATATCTACATCGCAGCAGCCGTGTAAAGCTGATCAAAATTTACAATGCAACGTACGAATGCCAGGGACGCGCTTCGGCCGCAGGATTCCCTGAAGTCATTTTCGATGCAGGGGGACAAAAAGCCAACCAGCATCTACCACCGCCTCTGCATCAAGAATTTTCTGCAGTTTCTAAACTCTACCCGAGAGTCCTTCGCTCACGTCACAAAATAAATACCCACACAGGTTTAAACCTTACTTAACAAATTAACCTTTTCCACATTTTTTTTTCCTGCAGAGGTGCACGGTACCCAGTTCCAAGCGCAAATGTACCGCGTTTGTAGCCGCCCAGGACAGCTGGGTCTGCAGGGGTGGCGCGGGGGAGAGAAAAAAGCCTTACTCACAGGGTTCGCTTCATCTTCTCCCGCTTCTCCTCGCTCTTGGGGCCGGTGCCTGCACTCTTGTCCATGGGTCCGCAGTCGTGCTGGACAGCCAGGAACATAGCACTAGGCATTATCGTTTTCCGACTGAGGCTACTGCTTCGGCTGGCGGGGCGGGCGCCGCCGTATTTATAGAAGGCGGAGGCGCGGGGGCGGGGCCTGACGATGCCCCGCCCGCCTCCAGCGGACGCCGATTGGCCAGCTGCAGCCGGGCACGGGGGCGAGGTCAGCGCCCGTCTGCGCAGTCACGGCTGCCAGCGAAGGGTCTGGAAGCGAGGGAGCTGCTGACGTCTGCGGCCCCGGCGTCGTGCGCAGTCGGGCCAAACGCGGCGACCGGCTCGGGCCGGTGTGGGAGCTGAGAAGTTTCCCGCCGAGTGGTCGCCAGACACCTCTGTCGAGTTGTGGCGGCCGGGCGGGGTCGCAGGGCCGTGGAGGCAGGGAGCCAGGTCGGCTGCAGGCCCGGCCGGGGCGCTCGCCCTCCCCGTCCTTTTCAACATCCCCTCCCCTCCCCCACGCTCTGACCCCAAAGCGAGCGGCGATTGCCCAGCAGGTAAAGGTTGCTTGCTGGGATCCCGAATGCAATTACCTTATTTTGAATTAGGATGTGTTTCCCCCTTTTTGGAGCGCACGCCCTCTCCCCACGCCTCCTTTCTTGGTCTGCAAACTGAGGCCCTGGGGAGACCCTCATCCGTTCCTTTTTGCGACTCCGTTTAATTTGCGGAAGGAAACCGTGAATGGGAGGAAAGGTGACGGTCAAGAGGCAGGTGGTGTGAGTGACTTTGCGTTCTGCCTGGGCGTCTCGTAGCACGTTTGGGGATGAACGTTAGGGAAGGGACAGGAGAAAGTGCTTTCACTGGGTGTGCAGTTTTGATCACCAGCAGGCACGTGGCTGGGTCTGTCCGTGGGGTTGCAGACTGTCCCTCAGGAGTCCTTGGCTGCCTGTCCTTCCAGAACAGAAAGAAATCACAGACTTCCTTACTATGAGATAGAGGGAAACACCAAGACCTCGCAGCTGTCATACACCCGAATCAGTGTAAGAGTGCAAGGATGCAAGGTTTCCTCCTGAGTCATTCTTAGTTGCCTTAGAATTTACCAGAACATTTAATTGGCAAAAAGGAGAGGTGGCGGTGGAGGGAGGGAGAAGTTAACAGCTTGCTTGAATAAGCTTAGTCTGTGAAGTCTTCAAAAATCATCTTGCTGTAGCACGAGTTAAACGGTTTGATTGGTAAGGACAGGTAGATAACCTCAACTCCAAAATGATTTGATATCAGATAACATGATTAGAACCGTACGGTGGAATATTCTAGTGGTTTTCCCTCAAGCGTCTAAGTAGACAGCGAGATTAACAGCAAGGTATTAGACTGCAAATATTCTCTCTGCTTTGTATTAGAACTGTTAAAAGAAAATGGGGACAAGTTTACCATATTCTTAGGATGAGCTGCCAGTAGTTGGAGCTCCCAGTTTGACTTGGAGAGTAAAACCTGCAATTATTACTAAAGAGGACAGCCATGTACTCACTTATGGAAAGGAAAATCATTTAGATTTCAGTAATAAATACTTGAAAGCATGTTTGTGAAATGTAAGAATATAATTTTTCTCAAGCCTATGTGTGCACTTCATCTCTGAAAGAACTTTGCATATTTCCTACAGCTATTTTCACTTTCTGATGATTCAGTACTTATTTATTAAATATGTGTAATATGCAGACACTTGCTTTTTCTTGCTAATTTAAACCTCAATATGTTTTTCACTTAGAACCTTGGATGGTAGAATTCACTCATAGTGGAAAAGACAGGCGTTCTGACTCAGAGGCAGCAAGGAGAGAGAGCTGGGCTTGTGTCAGGATACGTAGTTAGAGTCTCAGCTTCACCAGTAAATGCTAAGTAACTGCTGGGGCAGTCGCATCCCACCTCCCTGAGCACCAGTTTCTCATCTCTATTAGGAGTAATGAATGTGTTTTTCTTGCCAGCCTCACTGTATATTATGGGAATCTTTCGTGAAAGGCCTTTGCAAATTTTAAAGTACTATACAAAAGTTTGTTTTTTCTTTAAAATTTGCGTGTGCGTGGAAGAAGGAAATATCTGGAAGCATAGCTATTCAAGGTAGAAAAATCATTAAAGGATTAATTCAGGGTTTATTAGGTTATAAATGTGTAAGTACTAGTAAAATTCAAGATAACGTCACAGCTTTGTGGAGTATCAAGCTCGTAACAGATACTTTATAAATGTTCTCTGGGTAAAAAACAAATAAGAAAATAAGTAAACTGTTTAGGATTTGAACTTTTTCAGAGATCTTCAAGCCAGAAAAGTTTAATCATCTCAATACATTCACGACAGTGAATGTATGTCGTGAATGTATATGTATATCCATGTAGGTAGCTGGTTTAAATATAGACTATTCCAGATGTTTCTTGTAAGTTTTTAATATAACTATTTGCTTTTTTTGCAAACCATTTCCGAATGACAACTGAAGTTAAGGCAGGCAGACGTACATTGAAAGCGAAAACTGCAGTGTTGACTTCCCTTTTTTGCTGCTGTTGGGAGTGGCTTTTAGGTAAATGGGATTGCTTAATGTGAAGATGACACATGCTTTGCATTCTGCGTTGGAGGAAGAAACAATGCAGTAGGATGTAAATACTGCACAGCAAAACCTCAGTTGAGAGTGGCTTGATGAACTACACATACATTTCCCACGTTGAGTCTACCGTGCTCTCTACTGGAGAGGCTGTCTGCTGAGCGCGTTAGTGGTGGAAGCTTGCAGGGTGGTCCTTGAACTTTTTGTATCTAAAAAAATTTAAGTTACAGAAGAAGGCAAACAAAAAATACAAGTTTTTAGTAACACCAAAAGGAGATTACCGAAAGCAAAAGTGTCCCCTGCCATACTTCTCTCTTCCACACCCACTGTATGCTATTTATTAATAAGAACTATTATTATCTGAAAATATTTATACATAATAACTTTCATACTTGCGAAGTAGTTTTACTTTTTTGTGTCAGTAAGATATCTTAGTTCCTAAATTTGTAAAAGCTGTAAACCTGTTGCTTACCTCATGAAATCTTAAATTGGTGAGAAGTTTAAAAAAAGGAAAAAAAATTAGGAAATTAAGTGCCCTGTGTCAAACGGTGTGACGAGTAATTGGAAATAATGAAAACTTTTAGTATCCATATTGTTGAGTGTATTTGAGGAAGTGTGACACCTGTCTTCTCATTTTGTCTGTCTTTTTTTTCTTTTTGGTCTTATTCTCATTTAACTTTAATTGGTGGAATATGCTTTTAACAGACGGAACATATGACCCCACAATGAATGAATTTATGACCCCACAGGATTACGTACTCTACTCTTCACTCCTAATATGGTCTGAGATTTAAAATTCATAATTGCTCTCTTTCTTAGAAGGTAATTTTCATACCTAGGAGTTGTTAAGAGAGAAAGTGTTTTTGTCAGGAATGAATCAGAGTTTCAACCAAATACTTGACATGTATTATAGAGGAGTTAACGATTTTACTAGTCCTTGTATTGGTAATTTCAGTAAGAGCACTTCCATGGTTCTGCCTTAAATTCACCCATCGTATGAAGTATGTCATACTTCAGATGCAGGCAGGGCCTACTTAAATTTAATAATTCCCTCTTACTAAGTAAAGCACCTGGATTCTCTTTGGAAACTGACAACAGGAGGATTACAAATTTTTTTTTTCTTCCCGAATAAAAATCCTAATGTATATTGAAATACCTCTAGTAGGTTCCTGTAGTTAAAGAACACTTAGTATGAAGTCTAAGTTTGGGGGACCATTTCCAGTATCTGCCTCTTGCCGCTCTCTTCTGTGACAGTGGGCCACATGGAATCTCAGGGGAGAGTAGGCGATTAGAAACACTTTCTGATGAAATAAGTTACATAGATGGCATATTGCCTTATTAACCGCAGTAAAACTAGGGGTTTCTTTCCTGGCATTTGTTCTCCTGGAATTTTAATTTCTGTGCACAGAATTTTGTCAAATCATGAAAATGTCAAGTGTCTATTGATTACTGTTTTGAAATCTTGGGATATTGGCATCATAATATACAAGATTTCAAAGGTCTATATGATATCAGTTGCAGAGAATCTTTTTTTTTTTTAAGTGTGAAGAAAGGCTTCTTTTCATCTAGTAAACAAGGAATCCATTTGCACTGGTATTTCCAGCTTGCTAACTGTTCCTAGGTAGGGAGTATTAATTCATTTTAGACACTGGCTTTCAAAGGTCTTTGATCCATGGACTACTTCGCAAGAACCTAAAACCTCGTGGATTTTCTCTCCCAAACACATTTTTTTAAACCAACAAAAATTCCCAGATCTTAACCGAATTAACTGATAAAAGAACAATGCTTTCAAGGAGATACCAGTAGGCCCTGACCCAACTGCCTCGTTATAAATGTTCAAGTCCTCAATGCTGAGCTCACGTCCACAGCTTCAAAAGACACAGTACTTTTGCCTTTATTTTCATAAATTATCCTTAGCAGAGCAGGATGGTTGGAGGGTTTGTCCATAATTGGGATATTTGCCTTTAGTTCCCAGTTCCTGGCATTATTTTAGTTGTGAGCCCAGGCAAATTGCTTAGCCTTCTTGTGCCTAGGCTTCATATCTTGAGGGTGGAAGTAATTATAGCAGCCTTCCTTTGCAAGGAAGTGAAAAGAAAACATCGCGGGGACTGCATGAGTGTCTGGGTTGATGATAGCTCATAGTGCCCAGACCCGGTGTTCAGCAGAACTTTGTAGTGGGACTAGTTTCTTCCAGGTGACTCTTTTTCCCATTTTGTTGTTGCTTTCCTAGCACCCACTATTTGCTGCTACTCTTAGGGTGGCAGGTCTTCCATTCAGGTGGAAGGGTTGAATCAGAAGGCCCTGAGCATCTACCAGTCCGAGGAGTACCAGGGCAAGTTCTGGCTTGCTTCAGCGTAGGACACACTGTTTTAAGGATGGGGGTGGCCAGTGGAGGGCTCTTCTGTCTGTGGTCCTGTCCCTGGGAGGATGCATCTGCTCTCCACCAGGCTCTAGGCCCTGGACTCTGTGCCATTACTGCCTGCTGCCACTGCTTTCTGGGTGTCTGTTCATCCATGGGGTTCCCTGGTGCTCCCTTTTTGCTCTTCCAAATGCTCCATTGGGAACATCAGGGATGTAAGGTTACTTTTGGAAATGTTGTAAGTTCTTCCTGAAAAATGTTTTGGAAATGTCTAGCTCTTCACATGCTGACATTTCCATCTATTGATATTTTGAAAGAATTCTCCGCTATCTTCACAGGGTGAATTCTCTCTACATTAGATATTTGGTGAAAATTCATTTATTTTTCTCAGTGCAGTGTAGGAAGGATGTTAAGTTGCCTCTGGTGGTTCTCCCTGTTCCTCTCTAAGTACATTCCCCTCTCCCCCCTACCGTCCCCCTTTCTGATCATAGCGAAGCTTTCTTATTTGGAGACTTAAGACTTTCAGTGCTTCAATTATTTTATCTCTTTCAATTAATGCAGTGTACATTTGGTTTCACATTCTTCAAGAGTTTTTAAATAAATTTTAAAATAAACCTAGTGAAGGTGAGCATAGTCACCTGGCCTAGCCAAGCCTAGATCAGCCGTGTTTAACCCAGCAACATGAGTCAGTTTCATCAAAACTGCTTTGAATTCATCTTATTAGAAGTCTTCATTTTCTGATATGTTTGTTTATATCTAGTTTCAAGGTTCTGCATCCATGTTGCCTTCTTCATGAACTGCAGACTGATCTCTCATCTTGAGTAATAATCTTTCTTAATCATTTAGAACTTGTTCCAGATGCAGTTTTATTTATTTATTTATTGGCTGTGTTGGGTCTTCGTTGCTGTGTGCGGGCTTTCTCTAGTTGCAGGGAGTGGGGGATACTCTGCGTTGCAGCGCGAGGGCTTCTTATTGCGGTGGCTTCTCTTGTTGCAGAGCACGGGCTCTAGGCACTCGGGCTTCAGTAGTTGTGGCTCGTGGGCTCTAGAGCGCAGGCTCAGTAGTTGCGGCGCACAGGCTTAGTTGCTCCGTGGCATGTGGGGTCTTCCCGGACCAGGGCTCGAACCCGTGTCCCATGCATTGGCAGGTGGATTCTTAACCACTGAGCCACCAGGGAAGCCCCCTAGGTTTTTTTTTAACCTTTTTTTTTTTTCTGATTAATAAGTTTGCTCACTCTTCCTGTCCGTTCTTTAGTTTCTTGTGAAAGCAGTTATATACTTCCCCGAAGATAGGAATTGTCATCTGAAGCATCTTTTTAGTGCTGTCTGAAGTTGTTCTTTGATTTTCTGGTGCACTTTAAAGGCTGTTTTGCTTGTAGTTACTTATATTGCATGGGTTTCGATGAATTTTTCAAAGACTGAATATTTCTTGAATGTCAACTTGTTCTAAATGCTTAGATATCTTTTTGCTAAGTTCTTTTGTAAAGGTCTGTATTTTAAGCCTAAACAAGGAGTTGGAGATTCCACCTCCTTATTATTGGCCTCCAGTTTTTCTATTGCTGATAGTTTGTTCTTGAGTCTGGCCTCCATTAAAGTTGGTTCACGTCCTTCAAATTCCTTTTTTTTTTTTTTTGCGGTACGCGGGCCTCTCACTGTCGTGGCCTCTCCCGTTGCAGAGCACAGGCTCTGGACATGCAGGCTCAGCGGCCATGGCTCACAGGCCCAGCGGCTTCGTGGCATGTGGGATCCTCCCGGACGGGGCACGAACCTGCGTCCCCTGCATCGGCAGGCGGACTCTCAACCACTGCGCCATCAGGGAAGCCCCAAATTCTTTTTGAATTAGGTTAAACTTGACAAAATTTTGATGTCTTTTCTCCAGAAGGGCAGGAACTTCAGTAGCTAGTTCTCTGTCTTTATTTGAGTAAGGTAGGCTTTTAATTATTAAAAATCTGACTGACTATAAATAACACCATCTCTCACAGTAATCCATGGGCTCTAGGTCTAGTTTAATGTTCTCTAGCAGGGTGGACAGTGGCTGCTACAGCGTGTCCAGAACCAGGGCAGCACAGGCCATCGTGGCCATGAGCAGACCCCGTAGGCTATTCTGAGCCAATGCAGGTTGCCAGGACTCTGCTGGCCGTACAGAGTGTAGACAACACCTGCGAGCGTGTGCCTGGAACCAGTCCTGTGTCTGGTAACTAGGGTAGACCTCAATGCAGGGGAAGTAGAGGGGACAAGTACAACAAATTATTGGCTAATGCTTTTTTTTCTCTTGACTACCTTTTCATTCTGTGGCCCTGGAGGTCTTCTGTTGCCCAAACAGGCCACAGAAGACTTCCTGCTCTCAGAGCCCCTCCACGTCAGGATGGCCTTGAGCATATGTGGGAAAGGATGGGGGACGGATTATGGAGGACACTAGAGAGGCTTCAACTTCACCAATTTCACCTTTGAAAAATAAGAAATAAATAATTGGAATTTTAAAAAGTTTTCACTCCTTAAGAATGTGCAGTCCAACTGTGACCAGAGAAAACATGATGTTTTCAAACTCTTGCAGGTGGTGAAACATTTGATGATACAGAAGCCCTTCAGGGTGCTTCTGTTCAGAATGATCATCTCTGGAGGTATTAGATGTTGGATGCAGCTTTTCCTCCCAGAAGTTGACCCTTAGGCCGTGGGAGATCTAAGCTTTGTCTGGCTCACTTAACAGCTCAGTCTTTTTGGCGATGAGCCTGCAGGTTGGCTGGGAGTTCACTGGCTTTGGCTGGGCTGGGCATTTCACCTGCCCCGGCTGGGCTCACTTATACGGCTTGGAGTAGGCTAGAGATTGGTCAGTCAGGCTCGGCGAGGCTGGGTGGCTCTGCAGGTCTTGGCTGGATTTCTCCTGTGTCTTGAGCTCAGCGGATACAGGCTGGTATTGCTCAGTGCCTGGCTCTGCCCCTTGGATTTCTCATCCCTGTCTTGTAATCTGTGGTAAAACCTGGTCTGTCCTTCCCATGGTAATGGCCGAGCACAAAACAGCCAGTGTTTCGGCTGTGAGAGCAGTTGTCCAATTTGCATTTTTAAAAATTCACCCTGACTGTGAGATGTCGGCATTTCATTTGGTGGCCTTTTCTCTTCTCGGAGACATGATCCTGAGGGAGACTGTAGGTTTTCCGGAATTGGGATATGGAGTAGAAGTTGATCTAGTCACCCATTTCTTCTCTTTCTATGGCTTGGTTCACAGGTCACTGTGAAGTTGGGACACGTGAGTTGGCAGAGATGAACTCTTACTGCAGTGGACACCAACCCAGAGACGGCTGAACGAGCATTCCCGAAGTCCTGCACTCCGCTGACCAGGTGAGGAGAAACTCCTCACAGCATACACTGTCCAATGGGAATAACGACGGCTTGGGTGTCCAAGACACTGATTCAGCAGGACCAAATGCTGAGTAACTGCAGGATTCCAGGGAAGCCTCTTCATATTTGCAGGTCTTCATTTTTCTCTCTCTGAAGAGCAGGAAATATGTGAGTAAACTCCATATTTTGAATCTGGTGGGGCTCAAGCTGGTGTGAAAAGTTCATCTTTGGCAGGACTGAGACAGTCTTTTTCCAAGAGTGCTAATTTTTTTTTTTAACATATTGTAGAGTTTTCTTGAAAGAATAAATCAACATTTATGTCAAGGTACAAGGAATTATGCTCTGAGTCATTCTTCGTGCTGTCTTTCCAAAAGGTGATAAGCCTTTAATTCTTGTCCTGAAACAGCCTGCTGCAGCTGAGAGCTACAGAATTTCAGTCAGCTTGTCAATTTGTTCTTTGTCTTCTCTTTTCCACCTTTGGGAGACCCTGGCTGTCCTGCCCCTTGGAGAACATCATGATCCCTTGGGCTGGTGGATGACTGTAGCAAACCTGAGGGACTTCTGGAGGGAGGTGTCTCTGCTTTGTGAGACTACCACCCAGGTGGAGCGTCTCCCTTTTTTTTCTAAACATTAAATACTTAATGTTTGTTTGTCATATAATATATAAACAGACCTTCTTAGCAGACTGTTTTTTTTATTTTCAGGAGAGAAGAGCTTATGAACTTGATAAAAAGGTAAGAGTGTGTGTGTCAGTTGTTTTGGAGGAGGGTAGAGAAGTGGGTGGGTGATGGTGGCTATCAGATGTTAGAAAGCTTAGCAAAGACGTTGAGTTTAAGCTGGTCAGGAGAACTTTCTCTGTGGGTCTCCCAGATCCAAGCCAGGGAATTTTTATAGGGATATCAAATTGACTCTGTTTGGGAAGAGGGTTTTCTTTCCACCTTCTTTGCAGCATCTGCTTGTTTGTCCCTTAAATGCTGAAGTTCCTTAGATGTCTTCTGTTTTCGCTCTGCACATTCACGCTATGCAGTCACTCCCATAAACTCAGCTGTGGTCTGTGTGCTGATGAATGTCTATGCTCGTCTCTCTCCTCATCTCAGACCTTTTTAGCTAATTGTCCATTAGCTTGATTCACCTAGATGACTCATAGGCGGTTCAAGTGAACTTGTTGAAAACAGCATTTCCCATCTTTGCACCTAAACCTGTTTCTTTGCCTTTGTTCTCTATCTCAGTTACCCAAGACAAATTGAGTTTATCTTTGAGTTCTCCCTCGCCCAGTTTCATATCAAGTTTATCCTGCCTATTAATTTTACTTCTTAAATGTATCTTGAGACTATAAACTTCCCTTTACTCCATTTCCACTTTCCTGATTCTCTCTTCATCTCTCTTATGGATCCAGGCAAAACTTATAATTGATCTCTCACCTGCTAATTGATCCTCTCTAATGAATGATCTGTTTTCAGGCACCGTGATTCTACTAAAACACTTGTCTGGTCATTATTGCTTTTCTGATTAAAACCGCTAATGGCTTGTCATTACCCTTAAGTTCCAGATTCCTTAAATTGCCCTACGAGATCCTTTCTATCTGGCCCCTGAAAGCCTATCCTTTATTACGTGATCTTCTGTCACTGCTACCTTGCTCTCTATGCCCCTACCTACTGAATATTTTGTAGTTCCTTCCACGTGCTATGCTTCCTCTTTCCTTTAGCCATTTGCTCATGCTGTTACCTCTACTTGGACCTTTTTCCATTCTTTCCACTCTTTATCTGACTTTCTTCTGTATGATTCATACTCTTCCAGGTATCGCTTAAGTGAACTTTCTTTGTGTACACCACCTACACACTTTTCTTCCCTCCACTGACATGTCTGGATAAGGTGCTCCTCTTAAGTGCTGTCATAGCACCTGTTAATTTACTTACCACAGTGAATTGTAATTGCCTGGTTTCTTGTCACTGTTCATCACTAGACAATTTCTCTTTCTCCTCCCCCTTCTCTCTCCCTCCCCCTCCTTCTTCTTCTCCTTCCTCTTTTTAAAAATTATTATATCCTGGAACATAGAGAATCCTCAGTAAATATTTACTGAGGGAATGAAATGGATGGGTGGACATATGAATGAGTAAATGAGTGAATGAATGCATGCATGGTAACTTTTCCAGGGCGTTTGACATCTGTTACCAGTGTGACTTGTGCCAGAGGTTCATATGTTCTCCATATCTGTAATTAAATTCCTATTGTAACCTTATAAACTTTCCATACTAACATTGAACTTTGCAGTGTTTGTAAGTTTTCTATTCTTTCTGTTGGTATTTTTTCTGTGTGCAATTTATGAAATAATCTATTTGTTGGTTTTCTTAAAAATCTGACTTTTACCTATTGTAAATAGGTTTACAGGTTTAGAGGCTATTCATTTAAAACATTATGAACGTGTGAAAAATCTCACATTTCCTCTAATAAAAATGTTAAAAAAAAAAAACCCCACAGGATTAAAAAGGTCACACGGTATTATCATTTGTTTTCCTTTCACTGTCTCTTACCATATATATTTGAATGAAGCCATATAGATGTGTATATGTGTGTGTGTGTGTGTGTGTGTATTTGTCTTAATTAGACAATTTAATAGTAAATTAGATCTAATATAAAAGTAGCTTGTTTCTTATTTTTAGGAATTTCCAGTTTGGACCATTATGTAATAGGTTGCCTCTTTTTTGCTTCCATCAGACAAATGGACTGAGGCTCAACGCATTGTAGATTTTAGAAAACAGAACATTTCCTAATGGTTTTAAAACTTTCGTAATGATAGAAAATAATTTCCTTTATACTTTCACTGCTTTTAAACTCTGAATTTCTGTTCGCATATAAGCAGTATTGCATTATTTGGATTGTAATGTTCAATTTATTATAACATTATAATATATAATATGTACAATTATCAGTTTAGATAATTTTCTTAGGTTCAGGAAGAGGAAAACAAATAAGAAAGCCTTATTAAGAGTATGATCAATTGGGTAGCACTTAAAAGAGTTCAAAAAATTTTCTGGATTTCTGCTTTGAGGTCTTCTTGTCTTGAGCCTGTGCAATTACCTCCTGTTCTTTCCCACAGTCCACTGAAATGGGAAGAAGTTAAAAAGAGAGAGAAGAAAAGAAAAGAGGAAACTTTGTAGGACTGCTGAAAAGAGGAAAATGTACCACTGACATATAAGAAATATGGAACTTGGGGAATATGTGAAACAGAAAGGACAAAATGGAAGCAAAAACCTATCAGACTTGAATAGCAGGTAAGTTGGTTCCTCTTGAGAAGTAAGTGGACAGTGTCCTCAATGTAACCTGAAAAAGTTTCCTTTTTGGAGCAACAGGTTTGAACAAGGGTGTGCTATAGGGGTCATGGGTGAGGGGGATATTACATTATTTTAGAAGGTGTACCAGTGATCCACATGCTGTGTTTCCCTGGGTTTTGTTTTTTATGGAGAGTGTATGAGATGAAGAGCTTGTAAGCAAAGGAGGAAATAAAAATAAAAGTCAAAGGCTATTTAGAAATTATTAAAATGGGACAGTCATCTATGAAAAGCTGTGGAATGTGGTCAAAGCCATACACAGAAAGTAACTTGTCTTAATTTCTTTTAAATTTGAAGTATAGTTGATTTACAATCAACTATTACATTAGTTTCAGGTATACAACATAGTGATTCAATATTTTTATAGATAATACTCATATGAAGCTATTATGAAATATTGGCTATATTCCCTGTGGTGCACATTACATCCTTGTATCTTACTCATTTTATACCTAGTAGTTTGTACCTCTTAATCCCCTTCACTTGTGTTGCCCCATTCCTCTTCCCTCTCCCTGTTGGTAACCAGTTTGTTCTCTGTATCTGAGTCTGTTTCTGTTTTGTTATATTCATTCGTTTGTTTTATTTTTTAGATTCCACATACAGTAGAAGAAAGACTGAAGATAAATGAACCCATCCACGTTTGTCACTCAGTGGTTATTTGAGTGCAGTGTTGAGAAGGCGTGTGAAGGTGAGTCTGTACTGAATGGGGAGCACTGCTGTTAGTGAGTAGTGACTTCAGGGTTCAATGGATTTTTCAGATGAACTGAATAAAACTGCTAAGGGTCTGATAATTCCTGTATCGCTCCAAAGCACAGAATGACAGGAAGTTTCCCCAATAATTCTTTTTTTTTTTTGCGGTATGCAGGCCTCTCACTGTTGTGGCCTCTCCCGTTGCGGAGCACAGGCTCCGGACGTGCAGGCTCAGCGGCCATGGCTCACGGGCCCAGCCGCTCCGCGGCGTGTGGGATCTTCCCGGACCGGGGCACGAACCCGTGTCCCCTGCATCGGCAGGCGGACTCTCAACCACTGCGCCGCCAGGGAAGCCCTCCCCAATTGCTCAAAAGAAAACTAAAGAAAAATTTCAGTTATAAAGATGCAGATACCTTAAATAAAATATTTTAAATATTTCCACTGTGAACAGTTTCAAGGAAGCAGAAACACTGTGCACAGTGAAATATAGAATTCGTGGTACCTACAAGTGATAAAAGAAGCTCCTTTGCAGAAATTGAAGAATTTATATCATAATTCACAGATGAGGTGGTGAATAATATCTGCCCGGCTTTGCTGCCTGGGACAATTCACAGGGTGGGCAGTGTTGTTGACCTGCTTCCCCAGGGCAGGAATTACTAGCATCCACACCAAGGGTCTGAGAACTAGGTGAAAGCTCAAGCAGAAAGTCCAGCACCTGCTTTTGAAGGTCAAACTTAGATTTGGTATTGGTTGAGTTTGCTATCTGTATGTCTGTCTTACCGTGAGATAAGAACTACGATGATTCACCTTTGTTGCCATCCAGTACAGACATTTCCATAAAGCAAGCGCTAAGAAAATCCTTGTTAATTGAATCTAATCACAGGAGCTGTGGAATAGTGGGACACTCACGGGTCTTGGAGACAAGGATTTGGTTTCATTCAAGCCAGGCTGCTAGTGGGTATCTGCTTTTGTCACGTTTACTTCCCTCATGACTCAGCTGGGACACCCCCTCTGGAGAGCCTCCTCGAGGCCCCCTGCATCCTGAGCGAGCTCACTTGTGTGCTACCCCGGCCCCGTGCTTCCCTCTTCTGGGGCAGTTCGCTTCTCCTGCGTTTCCCCTGTGAGACAGTGGTGCTTGAGGCCAGAGACTCTGTCCTTTGCATCCCTGTATCTGCAGAGAACAGCCCTTGTCTGGACACAGTAAGGACTGACCACACTTGATACATGAATGAAGGATTTAACTTCCCTGAGCTTAATTTTTCTCCATTTGAAAAATGAGAACGTTAATAATACATGAGATGAAGTAAGCCAGAAAGAGAAAAACAAATATCGTATATTAACGCATATATGTGGAGCTTAGAAGAATGGTACAGATGAACTGGTTTGCAGGGCAGAAATAGAGACACAGTTGTAGAGAACAAATGTATGGACACCAAGGGGGGAAAGCGGCTGGGGGATGGGGATGGTGGTGTGATGAATTGGGTGATTGGGATTGACATGTATACACTAATGTGTATAAAATTGATGACTAATAAGAACCTGCTGTAAAAAAAAGAAAAAAAAATACACGAGAATGGGGTTTTCAAGAATCTTCCTTGGAAAAAAGTCTGGCCCTTTCATAATAAAGGCAGTAGGCTTTGTTTATTGAACACCTATTATATGTGCCAAACACTGACCAGGCACTCTATATTATTATCATTCTCTCTTATCCTTCCACGTTTGTGAGGTAGGTGCTATTATCTCCATCTTACAGATGCTTGGAGACCTGAAGAAGCTGCCCCAACTAAATAGCAAGCAAGTCCGGCAGAGCCAGAGTTTGAATCCCAAGCCTGTAATTGTTCCACTGTAGAATTGATGTTTCTATGGGAAGCTCAGTTTGGGTTGTCGTCAGTAGGTCTCATGGGTACCCTGGCTGTGTAATTATGGCTTGTAAAAGGTCGGTCGTGAAAGTTGAGCTGGTGAAATCCAGCCTTGAATACATTGCTTGGCACATGGTAATTGCATGGTCAATATAATTGTTGAATGAAATAATGAATTAGTTGATTAATAGAAAACCCATGAATGTTATTCTTAGTAATTTACGTAATAAACCAAGAGACTGTTTATATGTGTGTGATTCAAGAGTGTTTACACACCCACAACTTCAGATGACGGGCAGATATTCCTAGGAAGGTAAAACTGGAATTTGATTTTCATTTAGTGAGTGAAAGAAACTGAAATAAAAGGATTGGCTAGTCATCTAGGGATCTCATTAAAAATGAAAATCCCTATATTCCATTCCCAGAGTTTGTTATTTTTATACTCTCCTGGATGTGAAATAAAATGCTTTGTAAATTGTGGAGTGCTGTACACACTTAATATATTACCAAGAAACTGTGTGTGTGTGTGTGTGTGTGTGTGTGTGTTTCCCATGAAGGTGGAGAAAGTATCCTTTGGGATCTGTTGAAAGTGAAGGAAGAGAACAGTTAAGAGACTCAGTTAAATCAGAAAAGAAAGGGGCTCTTTCATTCAGTGAAAGGAATGTTTCTTTTGTCAGTATCTCCCCCAGAGGCAAGTCTGGTTGACTAAAATTTAACAAAGAGATCCCGTTGGTGTGTTTGGTTATTTCCTGATTGAGGCATCGTCGGTTACCCCAGGTGATAGCAGTGTATTGTCACTGTGTACACGCAGTCTGAAGGGAGAGCCAGGAAACTCTGAGCAAGGCTGCAGTGCTCAAAATCTGGCCCAGCTCTGGGAGCCAAGGGTGATTCTACTTGTCTGTCATGCTTGTGACTCAGCACTCCTCTCCTTGCTTCCCTTTGTAGATGTCTTCCTATTCCATAATTGGTTACTGCTTTTGTCCCTCCTTGTTTCTGCCTCATGGCTTCTGCTTACTGCCTTCTGTCTACCAGTAAGCAACATTTATTGAGGCTTACTGTGTGCCAAGCAGAATTTCACCTTTATTCTCAGAACAACCTTTTGAGGTAGGAATAGGGTGTCCTTGTTATCTGAGTATTCATTACTATAGTTTCCACACTGAGTGCACAGGGATGCTAAGGCCATCAAAATAGGAAAACATCCACTAATGAGTTGAAAACCAATGCATTTTACACTCAAAACCCTCTTCCTACTTCATAGTAGTCTTGGTAATTAACAATCACTAACATACAATGCACATGTAATGCAAAGCCTAATAGCAAAATTTGCAAAAGATGCAGAATGTCATGAAGTCGATGTCAATAGGAAGGTCATTGGTAAAAGACTGTCAGAGTGTGGCCAGTTAACAATTAGAGAAGAGGAAATAGACAAGGCCTGTGTTAATTTTGCTACTTGAGAACCAGTGTTGCTGTTCTGAAATACATTTTGGAAATCTTTGGTATGTGCACTATTATATAATTGAGTGTAGGCATTAACGTAGGCCAGATTTTTATCCTTTTCAGGTCTGTCAGGCTTTCATGGAATAAGAATTAGGCTTCTGGAACATAATGTCAGTGATTTTTGACTGATATGTGCTAATGGGGTTAGGGAAACATGAATACTTGGAGTCCTTAAAAACTGAGGGTCATATCTAAGATCTATAAATGATGGAGCTGTGACTATTCGTAGGCCCAAATAGTGTCTTTGGCTTTCACTGTGAAGTCCTGCTAATAGCATCTTAGTTTTATATAGGGTATTACAATTCGAGATTATTTTCATGTGCATTATCTCATTTCATGGTTATTTGTAACTATAAATATATAAACATTGGGGTGCATGTATCTTTTTGAGTTATAGTTTTCTCCAGATATATGCTCAGGAGTGGGATTGCTGGATCATATATTATTTTTAACTATATGAAGTAGAAAAGGGAAATAACATTATGTTTTAAAGATGAGGATACTGAGGTTAGTATGATGTCACGTATTAGCAAGTGACACTCCAGTACTAGAATGACTTTCCTAAATCCTGGTTCAGCGCTTTTCCTACTCCCCCAAATAAAAACAGAGAATAAGGAAGGAACAATATGATCTCTGTTTTATAAAGGAAGAAATTATAGAAAACTCAAACATTGCAGATGCACACTGGGAAGATCACTTGGCAAATTAAGTGGAATAATCATGTGTCCATAATCTGACAATTACTAAAAGAATTAACAAAATTGGAGTTACCCAGACTAATTACCCTTTTTACCCAGGGCAGCTTTTAAAACCTTACCTGATTTTTTTCATCAATATTTGTTTTGTTTCTTTTTGTTTTTGTATTGAGGTATAGTTGATTTACAATGTTGTGTTAGTTTCAGGTGTACAGCACAGTGATTCAGTTCTACCTGTGTGTGTGTATATATATATTCTTTTTCAGATTAGTTTCCTTTATAGGTTATTACAAGATATTGAGTAGAGTTCCCTGTGCTATACAGTAGGTCCTTGTTGGTTATCTATTTTGCATATAGTAGTGTTTATATGTTAACCCCCAACTCCTAATTTATCCCTCCCCTCGCCCCTTTCCCTTTTGGTAACCACAAGTTTGTTTTCTGTGTCTGTGAGTCTGTTTCTCTTTTATAAATAAGTTCATTTGTATGATTTTTTTAGATTCCATACATAAGTGATATTATATGATACTTGTCTTTCATTGTCTGGCTTACTTAGTATGATAATCTCTAGGTCCATCCATGTTGCTGCAGATGGTATTATTTCATTCTTTTTTATGGCTGAGTAATATTCCATTGTGTATGTATGTGTGTGTGTGTGTGTGTGTGTGTGTGTGTGTGTGTATGTAAATACCACATCTTTATCCATTTATCTGTTGATGGACATTTAGGTTGCTTCCATGTTTTGGCTATTGTAAATAGTGCTGCTAAGAACATTGGGGTGCATGTATCTTTTTGAGTTATAGTTTTCTCCACATATATGCCCAGGAGTGGGATTGCTGGATCATATGGTAGCTCTATTTTTAGTTTTTTAAGGAACCTCCGTACTGTTCTCTGTAGTGGCTGTACCAATTTACATTCCCACCAACAGTGTAGGAAGATTCCTTTTTCTCCACACTGTCTCTAGCTTTTTTTTTTTTCCTTTTTTTTCTTTTTTTTGGCTGCACTGTGTGGCATGAAGGATCTTAGTTCCCTGACCAGGCATAAAACCCATGCCCCCTGCAGTGGAAGCATGGGGTCTTAACCACTGGACTGCTAGGGAAGTCCCTCTCTAGCATTTATTATTTGTAGACATTTTGATGCTGGTTGTTCTGACCTGTGTGAGGTTATACCTCACTGTAGCTTTGATTTGCATTTCTCTAGTAATTAGCAATGTTGAACTTTTTTTTCATGTGCCTGTTGGCCATCAGTCTGTCTTCTTTGGAGAAATGTCTGTTTAGATCTTCTGCCCATTTTTTGATTGGGTTGTTTGTTTTTTGGATATTGAGCTGTATGAGCAGTTTGTATATTTGGGAAATTAATCCCTTGTCCGTTGAATTGTTTGCAAATATTTTCTCCCATTCTGTAGGTTGTCTTTTCATTTTGTTTGTGGTTTCCTTTGCTGTGCAAAAGCTTTTCAGTTTAATTAGGCCCCATTTGTTTATTTTTGTTTTTATTTCCATTACTCAAGGAGACAGATCCAAAAAACATTGCTGCAATATATGTCAAAGTGTTCTGCCTATGTTTTCCTTGAGGAGTTTTATGGTAATCTCGTCTTACATTTAGGTCTTTAATCTATTTTGAGTTTATTTTTGTATATGTGTTAGAGAATGTTCTAATTCATTCTTTTACATGTAGCTGTCTAGTTTTCCCAGCACCACTTATTGAAGAGACTGTCTTTTCTCCATTGTATGTTCTTGCCTCCTTTGTTATAGGTTAATTGACCGTAAGTGTGTGGGTTTATTTCTGGGCTTTCTATCCTGTTCCATTGACCTATATGTCTGTTTTTGTGCCAGTACCATACTGCCTTGATTACTGTAGCTTTGTAGTATAGTCTGAAGTCAGGGAGCCTGATTCCTCCAGCTCTGTTCTTCTTTCTCAAGATTGCTTTGGCTATTTGGGGTCTTTTGTGTTTCTGTAGAAATTTAAAAAAATTTTGTTCTAGTTCTGTGAAAAATGCCATTGGTAATTTGATAGGGATTGCATTGAATCTGTAGATTGCCTTGTGTAGAATGGTCATTTTAACAGTATTGATTCTTCCAATCCAAGAACACAGTATATCTTTCCATCTGTTTGTGTGGTCTTCAATTTCTTTCATCAGCATCTTATAGTTTGTTGGAATACAGGTCTTTTGTCTCCTTAGGTAGGTTTATTCCTAGGTATTTTATTCTTTTTGATGCATTGGTAAATGGGATTGTTTCCATAATTTCTCTTTCTGCTGTTTCGTTGTTAGTGTATGGAAATGTGACAGATTTCTGTGTATTAATTTTGTGTCCTGCAACTTTACTGAATTCATTGATGAACTCTAGTAGTTTTCTGGTAGCTTCCTTAGGATTTTCTGTGTATAGTATCATGTTGTCTGCAAACAGTGGTATCTAAAAAAACAGTTGAAAAGATCCATGAAACTAAAAGCTGGTTCTTTGAAAAGATAAACAAAATTGATAAATCTTTAGCCAGACTCATCAAGAAAAAAAGAGAGAGGGCCCAAATCAATAAAATCAGAAATGAAAAAGGAGAAGTTACAGGATATAAAGCATAATAGACTACTATGAGCAACTATGCACCAATAAAATGGACAACCTACAAGAAATGGACAAAGTCTTAGAAAGGTACTGTCTCCCAGGACTGAACCAGGAAAAAATGGAAAATGCAAACAGACCAATTAACTACCGAAATTGAATCAGTAATTTAAAAACTCCCAACAAACAAAAGTACAAGACCAGATGGCTTTACAGGTGAATTCTACCAAACATTTAGAGAAGAGTTAACACCTATCCTTCTGAAACTATTCCAGAAAATTGCAGAGGAAGGAACACTTCTGAACTCATGAGGCCACCATCATTCTAATACCAAAATCAGCAATATGTTTTGTTGAAATTCTTTTTCGTTTTTAAAATTGATTTGTTAACCATGATAAATCACATAGGTCAGTACAGTTTTTGTACTTTTCTCTTTGTGAAAAATAATATGTGGTCCTAAGCATTTACTTAAAAAAATAAGTCGAAAACAAAACAAGACAACTCCAGCCAGGAGAGACTTAGTCTTGGGGTGACTGACAGCTGATGATATGCTAATAGTTTCTCCTGCTCAAAATTAATGGTATACTTAACTTGTAACCACAGTTTAGGCTTAAGGGTTTTTCTGTGGGTGGTAGGCAAAGAACAATGATCAAAATTTTTGTGAGTCTTTACATTTCTGACGGTTGCCCTTTATTATTCTTTATTTAAGTATTTAGGAAAGAGTTGTTTCTGCAGAAAGGTTGGTTACTGGTGATAAGTGTAAGTACCCTGCGGTATTGTTGTAGGTAATTATTGGAAGTGGAAAAGTCCTGAAGGTTGGACTGATGTTATCCTGTTATCCACTTCATATTTAAACCAAATTTATTGGCTGAAAAATTTACCTTAGGGGCTGCCCTGGTGGCGCAGTGGTTGGGAGTCCTCCTGCCGATGCAGGGGACACAGGTTCGTGACCCGGTCTGGGAAGATCCCACCTGCTGCGGAGCGGTTGGGCCCGTGAGCCATGGCCGCTGAACCTGCGCGTCCGGAGCCTGTGTTCCACAACAGGAGAGGCCACAGTGGTGAGAGGCCCGCGTACCGCAAAAACAAAAACAAACAACAAAAAAAAACAACTTTAGCTTAGGACCCTCTTGTAGAGAGCTCCTGAAATAGATCAGAGCTGTTGGTAGACATGCCCTTGCTCCCAGTGCTTATCAGAACGGTGTTTTTGTGACTCTGGGCACATTAAACTTTTCTGATTTTCCTGGCTGGTCATTTGAGAAGAGAAGAGAATTAAGAGAAGACTCAGGATGAAGGAAAAAATGTCTCTGAAGGCAGTTGTATCTGGTTCTAAGGTATAGTAAAAAGCTGTTGGAATACCCTGTCTGACTTTAAAACAGAAAAATATCCATGACTTTTTGAGACCTGCTCTATAGCCAGGGAGAGGAGACCATCAGTCTCCCAGAGTTTCTGTGGGATTGAAGTTCCTGTTATGTCCAGAAAAACATTCCATTCCCCTGAATAGGACCAAACATGGCTCAAATATACTAACATCTTATATATAGTTATTTTATAAAAATATTCATTAGGTTTTGGTCATATGTTTGATTTAACTAACTTTATGTAGCTGAATCATCCCAGCATATGACTAAATAGAATTTCTGGCTAAGTGTTCCATTTTTTTTTTCACTCTTGTACATTATTATCTTATATTTTTAAGATCATCAAAATCTTAAATTAAAGTTTAATATTTTTATAAAAAAAATATTTTTTTGCCACACCCCACACAGCTTGTGGGATCTTAGTTCCCTAACCAGGGATCGAACCATTGCCCCCTGCAGTGGAAGCGCAGAGTCCTAATCACTGGACTGCCGGGGAATTCCCAAACAAAGTTTAATTTAACCAATTGAAATCATTGAGAATGTTTATGTTTAAATTTGTATAGTGTTTTAAAATATTTTAGATAAAGTGATATTTGCTGTATCAACAATTTAGGCATACATAGAAGTTACGATAGTTATTACGGTTTTTATGAAATCAGAGAAAGAATAATGAGATATATTCATGTCGGGCAGGAAGAAATTTTTCTCTACCCTTCTAGGTTCTTCTGGCTGGTCTAAGAAGTAAAGTGACATGAGACACATTAGCAGGAGAAAATCAAACAAAATTTTAATAACATATGTACAATGGGAGAGACCCCAAAAAACTGAACAACTGCTCAAATGGCTGAAACCCTTACCCTTAAATACCATCTTCAGCTAAAGACAAAAGAGGATGTTGGGGGTCGTGGTTTGGGACTTAAAGGGGAGGAAGGCAATGCACATGGAGATGGAAAAACAAATGTTTGGTGTATAAATGTTTGCTGGGCCAGGAAGAGACATGGGACGCAGAGAGGAATTCGCTAGGTTCCTCCCTGTCTACCCACCTAGTTTCTACTATAGTTCCTACTATACTAGTTCCTACTATATACAGGGATACGGGGGATAGCTCCTTTCCTGGAATAGGCCCTCTATCTAAATGTTTTTTAGGCAGTTATGGGGAAGGTCAAAGTTTCTTCCTGAGTCTTTTGGGCCTTGATTGTTTTCAGTTCAAAATAATCCGCATGCCAAAGAGACATTTTGAGGTGGCAGGTTTTGCTCCCCTACACTCTCACAAGGGAGGTGCTGTAGGGTTGGGGATAAAACACAAGGTTTGCATCATCCTGATTCTGTTATTTATAACTTTGGTTTAGTCTGGGTCCCTGTTCTGTCAGTTATAAAATAATCTTTACCTCAGATGGTATTTGGCATATGTATTAATTTCTGCCTTCTTATGTATTTGATATGCTATATTAGTTTATATTTGTAAAATATGATTATATAAGTTAATAGGCTTTTTAAATTTTAAAAAGTCGTAATATGTTGCTTATATTTGTTTCATAAATTTGTTTTTAGGATCAATGAGTCAAGAATTCTGACTTTTCAAAATTCTTTAGTGTTTTTCCTTCTTTCCAGTAACTTTGTATTAGAATAGGTAAGCCAGAAGCGTTTGGATTTTAAAGAAAACCTGATAAAATCACATCAGTCTTTGTTGGGAGGATGGTCACTGTAGTCAAACTTCTTTATCTTTTTGGGGGGCCTTGCTTCCTGTTTTCCTTTTCTTTTGTGCTGCATGAAACCTGACAAAGTGTGTTGATAAGACCCAACTGATAAAATAGGACCCACATTCACTGTATCTCTGAGGACCCTTGGTATTACAGTGGTCCCTCATATCTGCACGGTAGGGGGGCGACTGGTTCAATGTATCTCCCCCCACCCCCATACCAAAATTCGAAGATGCTCAAGGTCTCTATATAAAATGGTGCAGTATTTGCATATAACCTGTGCACACCCTCCTATATACTTTAAATCATCTCTAGATTACTTATAATGCCTAATACAATGTAAACGTTATGTAAATAGTTGCTGACCCTGGCAAATTCAAGGTTTGCTTTTTGGAACTTTCTGGGGTTTTTTTTTTTCCCCCTGAATATTTTCAGTCCATGATTGGTTGAATCTGTGCATATGGAACCCTCGGATATGGAGGGCTACTGTATTTGGATGTGGTAGGTGGAAGTGAGGGACCTAATTTCCTTCCAGATTATTTTCTTTCCCCTCTCCCTTGAAATCACTGCTGCAGGTGGTGTATCTGTGTAATGGTCTGGTGGCCTGGACAGTACCTGGGGGGGGAAGGGTGACGTTTAGGAGAGACAGCAGTGAAGGCTAAGGACTCAGTGACATAGTCTCTAACTGTTAAATTCTGAAATTAGTACTTAATAGATAAGAACAGAGATGTCACTTTAAAGAACTGGTTGATTTTGTCCCCAGGGGATATTTGACAATGCCTGGGGACATTTCTGATTGACTTCGCTGTTCTTAGCAACTATTCTTTCCTCTGAAACTCCTTCCACCCTGCCTCACTCCACCCCAAGCCAATCCTCTTTTCCTTAGTCCTGTTGCAATGAACTACCTCAAAACCATGAAACAAAGCATCATCATGCATTGCAGACATAAATATTAATGGGAAACAAGGAAAGACAGTGTGCATGTGTGTGTGTGCGCACGCGTGCGTGTGCGTGCCTGCACTACTGGCATAGTGGGTAGAGGCCAGCGATGCTGCTAAACTATCTGCAGTGCACAGGACAGCCCTTTACAACAAAGAATTATCTGGGTGAAGGTGTCAATAGTGCTGACGTTGAAAAACCCTGTTTTAATAGAACAACCGACTTTCCAGCTAGTGAATCTTGACTATAAAGGACTGAAGGTATTAATGTGTCATTCAAAAAATGTGTTGATTGGAATAATGCAGTTTAGAACATTTCAGGAAAAATTGTAGAAAACCAGAAAGACAAAGTTTGGCAATAATTATCCAAGCACAGGGGAACTTTCATTCATTCATTCATTTAGCAAATATTTACTAAATGCCTGCTGGGAGGCAGGCCGCGTTCTAGGTGTTCAACATGAAGTATGGGGCTATTTGGTGACTCTTTCCTTATTAAGAGGATGGACCCCTAAGTCCATTAGATCTAATGTCATAGAATAATGCAGTCATAAAATTAACTGCCCTATCGCCATTCTGAGTCCATCCTCACCAAGCTCATCTGAAAATTTTGTTTCCATGAAGCATGTGTCCAAAAGTGCACTATTTAGACCAAATGACAGTTGCATTCCTCTGTGTAAAGGGTCCATTGGCAATTAATCTCTGTAGGCCTTGTTTGTATAAATTAGCATCCCTGAGTTTTATTACTCTGAGACATTGGTAATATAGTTTCTGGTCCTGTGTGGCTGAGTGCCAAAGAAGTTTACTGAGGTACATATAGCATTGTGGGCGCTGCATGGGTGGCCATATTATTCTTTTTCTGAGTTCCTGTCGTTTTTCAGTATGTACCTTAATTGACCTTCCAACAGTAAATTATTTATTTTTAGAGGAAAAGAAAATAAATGAAAATATTCAACGTGTTCTCAGTACTTACAGCCTTCTTTTTGGGATGTGTTGTTAGTATTACTTTTTGTTGACCGAGATTTGTATAGCCTATTGCCATCATGGACTCAGTCATTTTTTTTTTTTCGGTACACAGGCCTCTCACTGTTGTGGCCTCTCCCGTTGCGGAGCACAGGCTCCGGACATGCAGGCCCAGCGGCCATGGCTCACAGGCCCAGCCGCTCCGCGGCATGTGGGATCTTCCCGGACCGGGGTACGAACCCGTGTCCCCTGCATCGGCAGGCAGACTCTCAACCACTGCGCCACCAGGGAAGCCCCTCAGTCATTTTTATATAAAAAGATATTACCCAGCTCAAAATAATGCCCTTTCTTTGAACGCCTGCAGCATTTATTGTTGGAATACTTAGTTTGAGCTTACTTTCATTTTGACTTTTGTTGTCATTGAAATTCGTATGTATTCCGTTATAACCGAAGTAGAGTATAAACTCTAAGAGTGTGTAAATCAGGGTCTATAACTTCTTGGAAACTTCTAGGAGCCTTACATTATCTGGGTACTGCTTAGGTAATCAGTGATACTAGCTACTGTTTACCCAGCATGGACAAGGCATCAAGGACTTTGTAGGAGTTATCTTGCAAGCAGTGAGTTTGTTCAGATTTATTATGCATTTTGGAGACCCAGAAGAGAGTTAAATGACCCAGAATAGAGTTCAAAAAAATGTTCCTACTATTTACCAGAAGATGTAGATGACTCTGAATCTCTATTTCACAATCTGTGGCAGCCCATCTTTTTTTTCCTCATCTCCAGATATCCCTATGGGTCCCCAGGGTTGCTTAGTCCAATGAAGGTGTTCCAAGTTTCTGTCTCCTAAAGTTGGGAGAGTATGCTGAATGGCATCGTTCTGAGCTGCTGTTGCAGACGTTGCTGCTCTGGGTGTCCCTTCCAAAATCCAGGCAGTCTGGGCAGACCAGAGCAAGTGCCCTTTCACTGCAGCTGCTGCCTATCTGCGCAGCGTTTTTTCAGGTCATCAGCCATAATCTGTGCTCAGAATCAGACCTCTCTTACTAGCTTCCCACAAAATGGGAACCCTCGGACTCTGCTAATTGAGACTCCAACACCCAGACAAGCAAGTCCAGTAGTCCACAGGATATTACCCAAGGTCATGCCCCATTGGCTAGTACCAGAATTAGCCTTTTGGGGTGGAGATTTGTCTCTTTCTGGTGTTCAGACACCAGAGGCAGAGGCATTTACTACGTCTCCCACACCACTAAAAACTGGAAGAGCTGGCTCTCCCTAGCCTCTTGTCCCAGTGCACTTTGTTTTAGGAAGCTTGTTTGGACCTTTTCCATTGGAAAGGGTCTGGGAAACAGGATCCTCACTGAGGTCACCTTTCAGATTTAACCAGTTAAAGTGAGAACTGAGTTCACTGCACGTGTCTCACATACTATTAGGCAAGACCAGGGTAGTAACTAGAAGTACAAAATGAGGATCTACCAAATTCATCCTGGCTTATTTTAACGTAACAGTTAATAAGCCTTGGTATTAAAGTAAAAGATAAGTCTGGGCCAAATACAAAAGTGGGTAGGACATCAGAATAACAGATGCAAACCTGGACCACCCAGGCAAATGGGGATGTGAACTTATTCTAAGGAGAAGGGTCTTGATCGCATCCAGAAAAAGAAGGTGCCGAAGTGTATTGAGTGACGGGGAGGGCCTCACAAGATAAGATCGCATAGATAGAGATGAACGAGACGGTGTGGGCACTTCTAGGCCACAGTGAGGGTTTTGGATTTTATTAGGTGTTATGGGAAGTCCTTGGAGAGTTTTCACCAGGGGAGCAACGTGATCTGATACGCACTTTAAAAGCCTGTGCTTTTTTTTATGGAATATAGAATTTTTGGTGCAAGAATGATGTGTGGTCAAGCAGAAGGAGAAGGTGACTTAGATGATAAAGAATGGAATTGTCATTGAAAAATTAATCAGTCGATCTAAGAAAGAAATGGAAAATTTTATTCAAGCCAAATTTGAGGATTATAGCCCAGGAAGAGCATCTCAGAAAGCTCTGAGAACGGTGGGTTAGAAGTCAAGTCGCAGTTATATGAGGTTGTTGGTTTGTTTTTGAGACTGAGAGCTGTACATCAAATAACATATTATTGACATTTTACGTAATCCAGATCTAAGCGTCGTCCTGGTGGGTCATGTGACCCCTTACAAGATCAAGAAGGAACGTTACCTCTTAAGGAGTTGTCTTGTTGATGCTAGGAGAATGTTGCTCTTTACGATTGACCGGGTATTCCTGCTGATGGTGGAGGTATTGGTTGATGCATAATGCAGATACACAACACACAGTGGGGGGAGAGAGGAGGCCAAGGGGCAGAGAAGATTTTTTATGTTTAAATTTTTCTAGTCTTGCCATAAAATATGAATTTTATTTCACAGAATGAAATGGTTAGAGTTAGGATATATTTCAGAGTTACGACTGTTGATATGATGTGAGGTAATTTGGGATGTGAGAAAAAAAGAATAAAAAGTAACTGTTAGGTTTCTGGCTTGAGTAACTAGGTGGGCTGTAGTGTCATTTGCTAATAAGATGAACATGGTAGATGAACATATATGGGGGAAAATCAAGAGTTCCGTTCTGGACATGTTAAAATGGAAATAAATGCCTTTTAGACAGAGTTCAGGGGAGAGGCTGGAGCTGGAGATAAAGATTTGTGAGAAGGAAGTGTACAGGTGGTATCTGAAGATGCGAGCAGTTGGTTAGGCGGCAGGAAGGACACCAGTGTGCTGCCACAAGAGGAAGAGACGTCTCGAGGGGAGGGGAGCAGTAAGTAGCTGAGTGCTGCGGGGAGTTTGAGATAAGGGCAGGGAAACGACGTTGGTTTGGATGTGATGGAGATTTTTGGTGATCTTGCTTACTGTAGTTTCTGCAGAATGGTGGTGACCAAGTCCAGTGAGATCAAATTGATGAGAGGCTAAGAAGTGAGGAAGTGGAGAGAATGATTTTAGACATCAATTTAGAAAACTATTACTGAGAAAGGAACTAAAACAAGGTGGGGTTGTAGCTCTAAGGAGGTGTGATCATGGGAACATAATTCTTGCTTTTTCTCTCTCCCCATTCATGGATTCACCCATCCTTCCATCCATGACCATCCTTTCATTACTTAAAATTATCACTTGAGAGAGAGGAGGTTTTCGTGTGCCCGAAGCCTTGGAATGGTGATAGGGGACGTGATCCAAAGCACCAGTGGAGAAGCATATAGAAGCAGGAACACCTCACCTATTGGAAGAGGAGGCAGGAAGGTAGATTTCAGAGGTAGAAGTAGCATGTTTGATGGTGGGAAGCTTAGGGAATTCTCATCCCAGTCCTTCTACTTGCTCATTGAAGTAAGAGTCAGTCATCAGCTGATAATGAGCAGAATGGCAGGGGTGGAGTGTTGTAGATTTGAGAAGGAAGAAAAAGGTGTGATGTGGTGATTTTGGATAGTGAGAAAAGAAATATTCCAAGAAAGTGTAGTAAAATACTCACCAGTGTATAGTGCCCATTTGGGATTTGAGGTCACGAATGCAAAAGTGGAATTGTTAGCTTGGTTGTGTGTTTTTCTTCAGCCACATTCAGCTGCTTCAGAGTTAGAGATGGAGCAGGCAGACCGCTGTCAGAATCTAAACTGCTGTGTACTACAAAGAGAGGAAGGCATAAAGGAGCAGCGGCTTACCAAGGGGGAGGACAGTGGGAGTGGTCTACCATAGTAGAAGAGGAGTATTTTAGTATTGACATTATTTAAATGCCAGCACAGGGTAGCAGTCAACAGCAGGCAGGCTTTTAGTGGGCTTCATTATCATTTTATTTTATTTTATTTTATTTTATTTTTTGCGGTATGCGGTCCTCTCACTGTTGTGGCCTCTCCCGTTGTGGAGCACAGGCTCCGGACGCTCAGGCTCAGCGGCCATGGCTCACGGGCCCAGCCGCTCCGCGGCATATGGGATCTTCCCGGACCGGGGCACGAACCTGCGTCCCCTGCATCGGCCGGTGGACTCTCAACCACTGCGCCACCAGGGAAGACCTTCATTATCATTTAAAAATTCTGTTTAGGTAGAGCACCCCTTCCTGCTTGTACCTGGGAAGGATGACTCCTGCTGTGAACCTTGCCTGGACCACTATTTACAAAGGAAGGAAAGAAGGATTATATTGATTAACCAGGGAATCCAAAGAGAAAAACAAATCTCCTACCCCAAGAGGCCATGTCTGGCTTAAAAAATTTTTTGAATCCTCTTTTTGCCAGGCACCTCCTATATGTACAGCTCCATCTAAGAAGAATTAGTGTTCCCGTTTGACAAATCAGGAATGGAGGAGGGAGGTTCGCAGATGTTGTGTAAATTGCAGGCCCCGTCAGTGAGTAATAGGCATGGCTGAACGTCATATCTAGGCCTTTTGCATCCAAGACTTCTGTGCTTTTTCCTCTGCTGAGTTACCTGTTATCTTTAAATCCTTTCTTTTTTTTTTGACTCAAAAGAGCTATAGGCAGTAGCAGAAGAATTTATGACTACTGTAAGAATTATTGTTTAAGCATAATAATGTGAAATTGGTAAATACAGTTTTCTAATATAAATACAGAATAGGAGACTTTAACTTTTTAATATGTGATCCAGGAAGAAGAATTGCAAAAAGCTAATAATGAGTATTTTACCTCTGTTCATGGTTACAGGGAAGGTAATGAATCAGTTCTATGAGGTCCTTTTCTTTTCCCCTATGCTTGATCAGTTTATTACTGTTTTTAACTGTGTTGGGTTTTTATTTATTATGGAGTAATTCAGGTATAGAAACATGTAACGACATGAAAACCCATGTAAATAGAAATAGAAAGGTCAAGAAGGAAAACAGTGCACACATGATTATTGTCCTGTGGGTCCCTCTGATCCCCATTCCACCTCCTCCCCGAGGAGGGACCATTCTCCCGACTAAGGCGTCAAGGGTATTTGTGTATCATGCAGCATCTGCAGACCTCCGTTGTATGCCTGTGGAATGTTGAATGTGGAAAAGCAAATCGTAAAATTGTTTGTCTTTTTCTTACTGGTTTTGTAGATGTTCTTTATATATTCTGGACACTCAGTCTTTGTCATTTATATAAATTCCAAGTGAAGTAAACTCTGAGCCTTTTCATTTCACTATTATAATATTGTCTTTAAATATTTTAAGTAATTGAATTTATGAAATACTTTTCTTTACAGTTCTGGATTTTGGGGTCTTATTTAAGAAAATTTTAACTCTGAGGTCATAAAGGTATTTCCCAATATTGTTTTTTAAAATTTGTGAAGTTGGATTTTTTTTATATTTAGTTTTTAAATCTACCTGGAATTTCCTTTTATATATAATATAAATTATATATAACATATACTATAACATAATATATAATATAAATATAATATAAATTATATATAATATTATATTATATTTATTTTTTATATATAATATATATGTATTTATAATCGTATAATAATGCACACCTGCATTATTTAAATAAATTTTCTTTGTTCCTCTGATCTAAAATGCCACCTTTGTTGACTTTTCAAATATATGTATATATATGTGTGTGTATATAATATATATGTATACATATATTTTGTTACTGTTTGTATGTATTCATAAATAAAGGTCTATTTTTAGGTTTTGAAATTAAGCTCTTTTTTTTTTTTTTTTTGCGGTACGCGGGCCTCTCACTGCTGTGGCCTCTCCCGTTGCGGAGCACAGGCTCCGGACGTGCAGGCTCAGTGGCCATGGCTCACAGGCCCAGCCGCTCCGCGGCACGTGGGATCCTCCCTGTCTGGGGCACGAATCCGTGTCCCCTGCATCGGCAGGCAGACTCTCAACCACTGTGCCACCAGGGAAGCCTGAAATTAAGCTCTTTTGATCTGTTTATCCTTATAGCAATATCACATTCTCTTAATTATCTAACTTTATAAGACAATATATGTTAAGTAAATATTATACCTGTTGTTCTTTTATTTTTCAGAATTGTTTTGGCTGTGATCTTCCATATACATTTTAAAATCAGTTTGTAAATTTACATGAGAAATCTTTTGGGATACTGACTGGAATAGCATTGGATTTATAGATTACCTTGGAGAAAAATGGCATCTTTATGAACGTGGTGTATTTTCCCCAAATCTTCTTTCATGACCTTTGATAAGTGGTACATTCTCTATAGATGATCTTGGAAGTTTTCCCTTGCTGTTCATTCTGATTAGAATATACTTCTGTCAGATTCTCCATATTGCTCTCTGTATGAAATTCCCAGGGTTGCTATAACAAATGACTATGAACTGTGAATTAAAACAACAGAAAATGTGGCCGTCTGCAATCCAAGAAGCAGGCCCTCATTGGGGAACTGAATCAACCAACACCTTGATCTTGGATTACCCAGACTTCAGAACTCTGAGAAATAAATGTCAGTTGTTTAAGCCACCATATCTGTGATATTTTGTTATGGCAGCCTGGGCTGACTAGGACAGGGAGAATCCATTCTCTGCCTCTTCCAACTTCTGGTGACTATTAGCAGTCCTTGACTTGCGGCTGCATCACTCCAATCTCTGCCTCTGTCTTCACATCGCTTACTCCTCTGTGTCTCTGTCTTCTTTCTGTCTCAAATCTCCATCTGCCTTTCTCTTATAAAGACATGTCATTGGATTTAGTACCCATCTGGATAGTCCAGGATAACCTCGTTATCTCAAGCTGCTCACTTAATCACATCTATAATGCTCCCCTTTCTAAACACAGTCAACATTTACAAGTTCTCGGGATTAGGACATCGACATATTTGGGGGGGGCACATCTCAACTGATTACATCTTATTAATTCACATCTCAACTCAAATGTCACCTCCTTAGATGACATTTTCTCTTATCTTCTTTATACTCTTGTAGTTGAAATTTTCTTAATAATTAGTTTAATGTTTTATCTGCTGTCTCTCTTCCTATTTAAAAAAATGTAACTCTTTGCAGGGAGGGGCTCTGTTGTATTTATTGCTATTTTCAGGTTGGTATTCTGATAATACACACTGGGAAAGCTTTATCAGTTGTTTGTAGCTGGTGTCTGCTGGTTGAGTATCCATTATAATTGGTCTATGTAATGTTACACTAGTTGCTAGATATTTTATTTTATTTTATTATTTAATTATTTAATTTAATTTAATTTTTTTATATAGCAGGTTCTTATTAGTTATCCATTTTATACACATCAGTGTATACATGTCAGTCCCAATCTCCCAATTCATCATAGCGCCACCACCACCACCCCTGCCACTTTCCGCGCTTGGTGTCCATACTTTTGGTCTGTACATCTGCGTCTGTGTTCCTGCCCTGCAAACCGGTTCATCTGTACCATTTTTCTAGATTCCACATATAGGCGTTAATATACGATATTTGTTTTTCTCTTTCTGACTTAATTCACTCTGTATGACAGTCTCTAAGTCCATCCACGTCTCTACAAATGACCCAATTTTGTTCCTTTTTATGGCTGAGTAATATTCCATTGTATATATGTACCACAACTTCTTTATCCATTCGTCTGTCGATGGGCATTTAGGTTGCTTCCATGACCTGGCTATTGTAAATAGTGCTGCAGTGAACATTGGGGTGCATGTGTCTTTTTGAATTATGGTTTTCTCTGGGTATATGCCCAGTAGTAGAATTGATGGGTCATATGGTAATTCTATTTTTAGTTTTTTAAGGAACCTCCATACTGTTCTCCATAGTGGCTGTATCAATTTACATTCCCACCAGCAGGGCAAGAGGGTTCCCTTTTCTCCACACCCTCTCCAGCATTTGTTGTTTGTAGATTTTCTGATGATGCCCATTCTAATTGGTGTAAAGTGATACCTCATTGCAGTTTTGATTTGCATTTCTCTAATAATTAGTGATGTGGAGCAGCTTTTCACGTGCTTCATGGCCATATGTATGTCTTCTTTGGAGAAATGTCTATTTAGGTCTTCTGCTGATTTTTTGATTGGTTTGTTTGTTTTTTTAATATTGAGCTGCATGGGCTGTTTATATATTTTGGAGATTAATCTGTTGTCCGTTGATTCGTTTGTGAATATTTTCTCCCATTCTGAGGGTTGTCGTTTGGTCTTGTTTGTAGTTTCCTTTGCTTTGCAAAAAGATTTTAAGTTTCATTAGGTCCTATTTATTTATTTTGTTTTTATTCCCATTACTCTAGGAGGTGGATCAAAAAGATCTTGCTGTGATTTATGTCAAAGAGTGTTCTGCCTATGTTTTCCTCTCAGACTTTTATAGTGTCCAGTCGTACATTTAGGTCTCTAATCCATTTTGAGTTTATTTTTGTGTATGTTGTTAGGGAGTGTTCTAATTTCATTCTTTTACATGTAGCTGTCCAGTTTTCCCAGAACCACTTATTGAAGAGGCTGTCTTTTCTCCACTGTATATCCTTGCCTCCTTTGTCATAGATTAGTTGACCATTGGTGCGTGGGTTTATCTCTGGGCTTTTTATCCTGTTCTATTGATCTGTATTTCTGTTTTTGTGCCAGTAACACTGTCTTGATTACTGTACCTTTGTAGTATAGTCTGAAGTCAGGGAGTCTGATTCCTCCAGCTCTGTTTTTTTCCTTCAAGACGGCTTTGGCTATTCGGGGTCTTGTGTGTCTCCATAGAGATTTTAAGATTTTTTTGTTCTAGTTCTGTAAAAAGTGCCATTGGTAATTTGATAGGGATTGCATTGAATCTGTACATTGCTTTGGGTAGTATAGTCATTTTCACAGTATTGATTCTTCAATCCAAGAACATGGTATATCTCTCCATCTGTTGGTATCATCTTTAATTTCTTTCATCAGTGTCTTGTAGTTTTCTGCATACAGGTATTTTGTCTCCCTAGGTAGGTTTATTCCTAGGTATTTTATTCATTTTATTGCAATGGTAAATGTTGCAAAAGTGTTTCCTTAATTTCTCTTTCAGATTTTTCATCTTTAGTGTATAGGAATGCAAGAGATTTCTGTGCATTGATTTTGTATCCTGCAACTTTACCAAATTCATTGATTACTCTAGTAGTTTTCTGGTGGCATCTTTAGGATTGTGTATGTATAGTGTCATGTCATCTGCAAACAGTGACAGTTTTACTTCTTCTTTTCCAATTTGTATACCTTTTATTTCTTTTTCTTCTCTGATTGCCATGGCTAGGACTTTCAAAACTATGTTGAATAATAGTGGTGAGAGTGGACAACCTTGTCTTGTTCCTGATCTTAGAGGAAATGCTTTCAGTTTTTCACCATTGAGAATGATGTTTGCTGTGGGTTTGTCATATATGGCTTTTATTATGTTGAGGTAGGTTCCCTCTATGCCCACTTTCTGGAGAGTTTTTATCATAAATTGGTGTTGAATTTTGTCGAAAGCTTTTTCTGCATCTACTGAGATGATCATATGGATTTTATTCTTCAGTTTATTAATATGGTATGTCACATTGATTGATTTGTGTATATTGAAGAATCCTTGCATCCCTGGGATAAATCCCACTTGATCATGGTGTATGATCTTTTTAATGTATTGTTGGATTCTGTTTGCTAGTATTTTGTTGAGGATTTTTGCATCTATATTCATCAGTGATATTGGTCTGTAATTTTCTTTTTTTGTAGTATCTTTGTTTGATTTTGGTATCAGAGTGATGGTGGCCTCATAGAATGAGTTTGGGCATGTTCCTTCCTCTGCAATTTTTTGGAAGAGTTTGAGAAGGCTGGGTGTTAGCTCTTCTCTAAATGTTTGATAGAATTCACCTGTGAAGCCATCTGGTCCTGGACTTTTGTTTGTTGGAAGATTTTCAATCACAGTTTCAATTTCAGTGCTTGTGATTGGTCTGTTCATATTTTCTGTTTCTTCCTGGCTCAGTCTTGGAAGGTTATACCTTTCTAAGAATTTGTCCATTTCTTCCAGGTTGTCCATTTTATTGGCATAGAATTGCTTGTAGCAGTCTCTTAGGATGCTTTGTATTTCTGCAGTGTCTGTTGTAACTTCTCTTTTTTCATTTCTAATTTCATTGATTTGAGTCTTCTCCCTCTTTTTCTTGATGAGTCTGGCTAATGGTTTATCAATTTTGTTTATCTTCTCAAAGAACAAGCTTTTAGTTTTATTGATCTTTGCTATTGTTTTCTTTGTTTCTATTTCATTTTTTTCTGCTCTGATCTTTATGATTTCTTTCCTTCTGCTAACTTTGGGATTTGTTTTTCTTTCTCTAGTTCCTTTAGGTGTAAGTTTAGATTGTTTATTTGAGATTTTTCTTGTTTCTTGAGGTAGGCTTGTATAGCTATAAACTTCCCTTTTAGAACTGCTTGTGCTGCATCCATAGGTTTTGGATCATCGTGTTTTCATTGTCATTTGTCTTTAGGTATTTTTTGATTTCCTCTTTGATTTCTTTTATCTCTTGGTTATTTAGTAACATATTGTTTAGCCTCCATGTGTTTGTGTTTTTTACACTTTTTCCCCCTGTATTTTATTTTTAATCTCATAGCGTTGTTGTCGGAAAAGATGCTTGATACGATTTCAATTTTCTTAAATTTACTGAGGCTTGGTTTGTGACCCAAGATGTGATCTATCCTGGAGAATGTTCCGTGCGTACTTGAGAAGAAAGTGTAATCTGCTGTTTTTGGATGGAATGTCCTGTAAATATCAATTAAATCCATCTGGTCTGTTGTGTCATTTAATGCTTGTGTTTCCTTATTAATTTTCTGTTTGGTTGATCTGTACACTGGTGTAAGTGAGGTGTTAAAGTCCTCCACTATTATTGTGTTACTGTCGATTTCCTCTTTTATTGCTGTGAGCAGTTGCCCTATGTTTTGAGGTGCTTCTGTGTTGGGTGCATATATATTTATAATTGTTATATCTTCTTCTTGGATTGATCCCTTGATTATTATGTAGTGTCCTTCTTTGTCTTTTGTAGTAGTCTTTATTTTAAAGTCTATTTTGTCTGATATGAGAATTGCTACTCCAGCTTTCTTTTGATTTCCATTTGCATGGAATATCTTTTTCCATCCCCTCACTTTCAGTCTGTATGTGTCCCTAGGTCTGAAGAGGGTCTTTTGTAGATGGCATATACATGGGTCTTGTTTTTGTATCCATTCAGTGAGCCTGCATCTTTTGGTTGGAGCATTTAGTCCATTTACATTTAAGGTAATTATCGATATGTATGTTCCTATTACCATTTTCTTAGTTGTTATGGGTTTGTTTTTGTCTTTTCTTTTTTTGTGTTTCCCACTTAGAGAAGTTCCTTTAGCATTTGTCGTGAAGCTGGTTTGGTGGTGGTGAGATCCTTGCCGGGTAGAGTAATCTTGGTTGTAGTTTCTTCCCTTTCATCACTTTCAATATGTCATGCCACTCCCTTCTGGCTTGTAGAGTTTCTGCTGAGAAATCAGCTGTTAACCTTATGGGAGTTTCCTTGTATGTTATTTGTTGTTTTTCCCTTGTCGCTTTCAATAGTTTTTCTTTGTCTTTAATTTTTGTCAATTTGATTACTATGTGTCTCGACGTGTTTCTCCTTGGGTTTATCCTGTATGGGACTCCCTGCACTTCCTGGACTTGAGTGGCTATTTCCTTTCCCATGTTAGGGAAGTTTTCGACTGATCTCTTCATATATTTTCTTGGGTCCTTTCTCTCTCTCTTGTCCTTCTGGGACCCCTGTAACGCGAATGTTGGTGCATTTACTGTTGTCCTAGAGGTCTCTTAAGCTGTCTTCATTTCTTTTCTTTTTAATCTGTCCCATGGCAGTGAATTTCACCATTCTGTCTTCCAGGTCACTTATCCGTTCTTCTGCCTCAGTTATTCTGTTATTGATTCCTTCTAGTGTATTTTTCATTTCAGTTGTTGTATTGTTCATCTCTGTTTGTTTGTTCTTTAATTCTTCTAGGTGTTTGTTCTTTAATTCTCCTAGATCTTTGTTAAACATTTCTTGCATCTTCTTGATCTTAGCCCCCATTCTTTTTCCGAGGTCCTGGATCATCTTCACTCTCATTATTCTGAATTCTTTTTCTGGAAGGTTGCCTATCTCCACTTCATTTAGTTGTTTTTCTGGGGTTTTATCTTGTTCCTTCATCTGATACATAGCCCTCTGCCTTTTCATCTTGTCTGTCTTTCTGTGAATGTGGTTTTTGTTCCACAGGCTGCAGGATTGTAGTTCTTCTTGCTTCTGCTGTCTGCCCTCTGGTGGATGAGTCTATCTAAGAGGCTTGTTCAAGCTTCCTGATGGGAGGGACTGGTGGTGGGTAGAGCTGGGTGTTGCTCTGGTGGGCAGAGCTCAGTAAAAGTTTAATCCTTTTGTCTGCTGATGGGTGGGGCTGAGTTCCCTCTCTGTTAGTTGTTTGGCCTGAGGCCACCCAACACTGGAGCCTACCCAGCTCTTTTATGGGGCTAATGGCGGACTCTGGGAGGGCTCTCGCCAAGGAGTACTTCCCAGAACTTCTGCTGCCAGTGTCCTCGTCCCCGCAGTGAGCCACAGCCACCCCCTGCCTCTGCAGGAGACCCTCCAACACTAACAGGTAGGTCTGGTTCAGTCTCCTCTGGGGTCACTGCTCCCTCCGCTGGGTCCTGATGCACACACTACTTTGTGGGTGCCCTCCAAGAGTGGAGTCTCTGTTTCCCTCAGTCCTGTCGAAGTCCTGCAGTCAAATCCCACTAGCCTTCAAAGCCTGATTCGCTAGGAATTCATCCTCCTATTGCCGGACCCCCAGGTTGGGAAGCCTGACATGGGGCTCAGAACCTTCACTCCAGTGGGTGGACTTCTGTGGTATAAGTGTTCTCCTGTTTGCAAGTCACCCACCCAGAAGTTACGGAATTTGATTTTATTGTGATTGCGCCCCTCCTGCCGTCTCATTGTGGCTTCTCCTTTGTCTTTGGATGTGGGGTATCTTTTTTGGTGAGTTTCAGTGTCTTCCTGTCAGTGATTTTTCAGCAGTTAGTTGTGATTCCGGTGCTCTTGCGAGAGGGAGTGAGAGCACGTCCTTCTACTCCGCCATCTTGAACCAATCTCCCTAGATATTTTAAATATCATTCCTGACTGTATATCTAGCATCTAGAACAGTGGCCAGCACACAGTAGGTTGTCAATAAATAATTGCGTTAACTAAGAGATTGCACAGATGAACACAGAAGAGGATGGGGAATAGTGTGTGGCCAGGTTATAGAGAGATTTCTATGTCATCATAAGGAGTTGGGACTTTTTCCTGAAAAATGATAGAGATTCATCCCAGAGTTTTAAGTAGGGAAATAATATAATTGGATCTGCATTTAAAACATGAAATTCAAAATGAATTAGCCTTAAATATTTTGGAATCTCTATTGAAGCCCTGAGGTGATATTCAGAAAGATGGAATGAGATGGAGAGAAATCTGCCCTTTATTGTTGAGATAGCTAGTTGCTAATAAGCTACACAATCCAGCCTTTATTTCTCAAGAGACACGTCCGTTTTGTGTGTGTGTGTGTACATGCACGTGCATTTGACTGAAGATTTTGCAATAAATATCTTGAAATATATTGCTTGAGATTATTTTTGTTGTGAACAGCAGGAACTGATTCTGGCTAATTTAAGGGAGAGAAAAGTATCATCATCCATTGGTTTGATATTGGGGTACATCTTACAATCTAAAGAGTAAGTGATTAAATTGTGGAAAGGTAAAGAACTGGGGCAGCTCCAAGGCTTAGTACCAGGAGCTCATGGATGTTTTCTTTTTTTTTTTTTTAACATCTTTATTGGAGTATAATTGCTTTACAATGGTGTGTTAATTTCTGCTTTATAACAAAGTGATTCAGCTATATGCATACGTATATGCCCGTATCCCCTCCCTCATTGCATCTGCCTCCCACCCTCCCTATCCCACCCCTCTAGGTGGTCACAAAGCACTGAGCTGATCTCCCTGTACTGTGTGGCTGCTTCCCACTAGCTATCTATTTTACATCTGGTAGTATATATAAGTCATGGACATTTTCTATAGAATGGTTCTAATGATCTCAGTCTTCATGTCTTTCAATTCTAACTTTCAGAAATGTTTTACACTGAGGTTTTTCTTAAATCTGTTTCTGTCATATCTTTGACTTTTAGTAAATTCAGAGGCCGCTCATATTTCCAAATATGTATTCTTCCTCTTCTCTTGGAAAGATAGAATCCCTGATTTTTAGCTGGGTATGTGAACATAAACAATGAAGACTATATCCCCAAACCTCTTTGGCTTAGATGTGGTCTTATGACAAACTTCTAGTCAAAGAGATGTAAGCAGAACTGCATATGGTGGTTTTTAGAAACTTTCTTCAGTCAGTGGCTCCTTTTTGGATACTTCCTTGAATGGAGATATAGAGGCTGGAGATCTAACTGACATCTGAGATACAAGAGTTACAGCCACACAGTGGGAGCTGCAGGGATCCCTGATTTAATGAAGACTTTGGTAGAACTGCCCTACTGTCCCTGTACTCTGCCTGTGCGCTTTTATGTGAGAGAGAAATGTGTGTGTGTATCACTTGTATATGTGTGATCTCTTGTATAATTTCACTTAAAAATTATTTTATAAATTTTAGGATTTGTTATAGGATGTGGAGATTGTAGCCTGTGCTCTGCTTTCTTGAAATGGAAGTCCCTTTGCTCATCTGTCCACTTTTCCTCATTATAAGAACTCTATGTATATTAAGAAAATTCGTTTTTTGTTTATCATACGTATGTTACTAATATTTCCCTGTTTGTCCTTTGCATATTTTCTTTTTGTTTAGATCTTTTGTTCTTCTGTACAGCTGTTTTACTATTTAACTAGTCATCTTTATCAGTTTCTTATGAGTTTGGGCTCTTATGTTATTCTCAAGAAGGCCTTTTCTACTCCAAGATGATAAAAATGTTTGTTCATATTTTTCCCTGGTACATGTGTAGTTTTATTTAAAAATCAAAATTCTTTAACTCTTTATTTAACTTGGAATTTATTTTTATATAAAGATTAATATAGAGTTACAGCTTTCTCCTCCCAAATGACTAGCCAGTTATCCCTATATTATTTTTTGAGTAATCTAATTTTAGGAGTCTCGGGATTTAAACATATGGAAATATCAAAGTAGAAGTTTACTGTTTATGTATTAAAGCCCCACAATGTCTTTTCAGATGAATTCCGTATACCATATGGTCAGTTTTGCAGTACAGGTAGAAAAAATACTAGGGGAATACGGAGGAAGGAATAGCTGGCTTTCTGGAGAAATTTTGGAAACCTTTTGTGATTGTTTTAAAGTATGTCAAAATTCTTTGACAATCCCCCCTGCAAAGGTGGAGACATTTCTTGAGCATTATCGGGACTTAGTGATTCACTTCCAATGAATAGAACATGGCCAAATAGATAAAAGACACTAGTTTTCTCCTTGTGCGCACGCTCTCTCCCTGTCCTTACCCACCCCCTGCGCTCTCTCTCTCTCTCTCTCTCTCTCTCTCTCTCTCTCAGATTTCTCATCTAGGCCAGCTGCCATGTAATCACAACACTGAAGCCGCCCTATAAAGAGGTGCACATTGTGAGGAGCTGAGGCATCCTGCAGGCATCCAACAAGGGGTTTTACCAGTAGCCACATACAGGAGCCATCTTGGAATGGGATCCTCCAGCCCAGTCAGGCTTCAGATCCCTGCAGCCCCAGTCAGTGTCCTGACTTCATGAGATGCCCTCTGTTGGAACCACCAGCTAAGCTCCATCCAAATTCCTGACCACAGAAACTATGATATAATAAATGTTTCTTGTTTTGACAGTGGCCCTGTTTTAGAGTAACTTACTACACTCATCTGACAATCAAAACACTTTGAGGAGAGAGTATAATTTGTGTCGGTTCTTGAAGGACCAGTAGGAAAAGTTATTTTTATTTTTTTATTAAAGAAGTTGGGGGAGGGCGTTCTAAGTGTAGTAGATGTCATACGTGAAGTTAAAGAAAAGTTATGATGTATTCAGGAATAATTTAAAATATCTAATGAGTATAATGAGACCCAAGAATACTACACAGTGGGGAGCTGCATGAATTGAGTTTAAAGCTTGTGAAAGGTTTTTTGCAAAGTTAAGAAGCTTAGACTTTGTCTTTAAGGTCATGCAGAAGCAACAATAGGTTTTAACCTACCCCAGCACAATGAGATTTGGGTTGGAGGGCAATAAATCTTACGATATAGTCTGATGGGTAAGTAGTCTGAAAATGATGCTCTCCTGAGAGAGGTGATGAGTTGGATTTATTTCTGCAGTAGTAGAGATGGGGAGAAGTATAATTTAAGGTATTTCTGAAGTTGAATCAGTAGGATTTGAAGCCCAAGAGTCAAATTACACAATTCAATCAAATAGAATTAGTTAAATATTTCTGACAAATTTTGATATTACACAGCACACCATAGGTATGTATTAATTTGCTTCAGTGAAAGAGTAAAATTTTGTGAAGAAAAGAAATTTTGGGAGGATATAGAGCATTATATTTGGACCATACTATTAAATTTTACATTTGCATTAAAACTCTATGAAGCCATCATTGAGAGATTTTAGTATAATCCCTCCAGTTCTATCCAGTACTGTGAGACATTCTGTTTCCTAGAACGTGAGCATAAGTGAGAAAGTTGGAACATGCTGTTTTTCTCCGAGATGACGAAAAGTGTGAAGGAGATGCTCAGGAAAGATTTAGTTCAGTCTCCACCGGAACATTGAGGCTGTTCTGCTGGGTATTTTGTTTGAATTTATTCGCTCAGGAGTCCACCTTTAAAAAATCTTACAGAAAAAGAAACGTATCTGTCTTCATTTCAGGAGTTCCAGATGGGGGAAGGTGTGAGGATAGAGCAGGACCCTTGAGGCCCCTACAGCCTGTATGCCTGTTCCCCAAACCCCACAGGGCCTGAGACTCTAAGGGCTTGTCACATACCCAGGGTGACTGGGGTGGGCATGTGACCTGGTTTGAAAATCCTCCCTTGGTGATTCTAATACACCTTCTCTCACCTTCTACTGTCTCACTCCCTGCTCCATCCTGAAAATCACTGTTCTTATTTATTTATTTATTTGGTCATGCTGGGTCTTTAGTTGTGGCATGCGAACTCTTAGTTGTGGCATGCATGTGGCATCTAGTTCCCTGACTGAGGATCGAACCTGGGTCCCCTACATTGGAAGCATGGAGTCTTAACCACTGCACCACCCAGGAAGTCCCTGAAAAATCACTGCTCTAATGCATGTAGTTAAGCACAACCCTTCTGTGTGCTAAAGGAGGCATGCAGTTAGATCTTTAGGAATATATGTTGTGAAAAGGTGCTGACCTGAAAAGTGTAGTCTTATGTACATCTGAATATATGTGTCATAGATTTTTGCTGGGCCCTGATTTTTTTTTTTTCGGTACGCGGGCCTCTCACTGCTGCGGCGTCTCCCGTTGCGGGGCACAGGCTCCGGACGCGCAGGCTCAGCGGCCATGGCTCACGGACCTAGCCGCTCCGCGGCACGTGGGATCCTCCCAGACCGGGGCACGAACCCACGTCCCCTGCATCGGCAGGCGGACTCCCAAGCACTGCGCCACCAGGGAAGCCCTGGACCCTGATTTTAAATCGGGTTTATATTTTGTTAGGAATCCATCAAATGATGGGCAAGCACTGGTTTTGGTTGTCCTGGGAAACCTGAGTGTGCTTCCATTACAGCCACTTCAGCTTCACTGAGGCAGTGCAGAGCTGGGTAACTTAGATTCCGAACATACTGACTTGTTTAGCTAAGTGAGTCATTTAGTAATTAACTTACATGTTTGTATTTATAGACTTACCCCAGTGGATTTAGATGCTGGGTGAAATTACACTAACATTTTCCCCTGTTCTACTGATTATAATTGAGAAGATTCTGCCTTATCCGCAGTCCTTCTTGGCAGTGAGTGCTGTTGTTTTTAATATGTAAATCTAAGATATTTTTATCTTATCACTTTTTTTTTAATGCGAAGAAACTGATTTCTGGTACTTCTGATATGTATCGCAGTAAATGAGCAAATGACATTTAGGCCTCTTCACTATGGCTGACAGAGAAAAAATAGATACAATTAGTTAGTTCTCTCATTTCTGTTTTGTTTCCTATAGATGCACATTGTCAGTGTCTCTTTTATGTTCATGAATTTAAATACTAGTCTGTGATGTGCAGTTATTTTTTTAAGATTCATTCTTTTATACCATGCTTTCTGTAAGGCAATGAATGAGAGGTCTCAAGAATATACTTGTCTCACTGAAAGTCTTTGAGTTAGACTAAGAAAAGACTTTGCTTAAATAACAGTGCCCAAAACTTACTTAGAAGTAAGTACCTTTGTAGTAAATGGATTGAAATGCTATGGAATTCAAAGGAGGAAGTTGGGAAGTGCTGTGTTAGGCAGGCTGGGCTATGCCTCAGTAACAAACCAACTCAGAAATCTCAGTGTGTTATTATATAAAAGCCTTCAGTGTGCCTGTCAGGTCTCCAAGGCAGCTCACTTTAAGCAGTGATTCAAGGTTCCATCTTGACTCTGTCATCTCAACACTAGTTTTCCATTCACTGAGGCAGGGGATGAAAATCTGTGTAGTATCCCTCTGGGATTTTTCACTGCCTCGGCCTGGCAGTGACACACATTACTTCTCACAATTTTTGGTCAAAGCTAGTAATATAGCATACCTATCTCTAGCAGGACCAGAATCGTGAAGAAGCGTGTAGGTAATAGGGGAGAATTGCACGTCTGTGCCACGGCTGTTATGTCGTTATGACTGAGATAAAAGGCATAAAATAATGAAATATTTGTGGGGTCAAAGGCATAGTTTTATTTGTCGGTTTTGCTTTCGTTTTAATATATGATTGTTTTTAGAGTATGCTGTGGACATATAAACAAAATAATGAATATCCCCAGGTTAAAGGTGCTCATTGTTTCTATGACTTTTAATTTTTCTAAGTTCTCACATCTGCTGGAATCTTCACATCCTTTTGACTTTTGGTTGTCATGCATCTAGGTAATATTTTTAAAATGACGTGTACATCTGCCCTGGGATACTGTATTTGTGATACTGGATCTAAAACATAGCAGAATACTTATTAGCATTTCCAGATAACTTTATCCTAAAGAGGAAAACATTTTTTATCTGGTAGGAAGAGGTAACTTTTTCAAAGTCACAAGACGTAAGAGGAAGATTATTGGGATTGAAAGATTAAGTAATTTGTTCTTTTTTTCTCCATGCAGGACCTACAGTTGTCCCTTGACCAACATGGGTTTGAATTGCGTGGGTCCATTTATACACGGATTGTTTTCAATAAATATACAAAAATATATGTGTAGAACATCATGTGCAAGACTTATATTGAAGTGGATAGCCTATCCTTACACAGACATAGGGTGAGTGATATTTAATATAAAATTAATAATGTGTTAGCTTTCTTACTGTTTTATAACTTTGCTTTCAAATAATTACTTTGCTGTAGAGTATGCCTTCAAGATTATCATGCAAAGCAAAGAGAGCATGGAGGAAGCACATGATTAAACTCTTTGGCCTAGAAATGATACACATTCACATTATATGGCCCCAAACTAGTAACATAGCTTCACTTAGAAGAAAGGGGGCTTGGAAATTAGATCATCACTTTCTGGCAGCAACTTTACCCTAGAGAAGGAGAGTGTGGATCTTTGGAGGTCAGCTTGCTGTCTGTCATACCGCTGTTGACGTGTGTCTCTCCAGACTACTATCTCTAGACTCAAACACACACCCTTTTGACAAAAGTGGCGTCATACTGTAAGACAAAACATATTAAACATTCAATTTGTAAGCTAGATAAATAGTTCTTAGAAGTGAAATGTGCCTTGTCAAATTTGATGCTCCATTAAAATTTATATAAGAAAACTAAAAGGAAAGGTAGGTTTTATTAGGTGAGCAAAAAGAGAAAATTTAAAGAAAAATTAAAAGTAGCCCTTTCATTTTATAAAATACATTGAAAGATTAAGAAACCAGGCAGTCAGTTGGGGTTTTAAGAAATTTGGGAATTTTTCATTTTTTATTTTATTCTGTTTGGAATATGCTTAATTGTAGCTAAGTTATTAGAATTTAAAGATAGGTTGCTGGAATACAGGTGGTTATCGTTAATTACATCCAGCTGTCTATAAGGAAGGAGAGAAGAATCTTAAGTCTTAGGTACCAGATTTGCAACATTTTCTTGTGTGAATTTGAGGAGATTAACATACATATTATTTCTTGGTCTCTGTGGCTGGAATTTGGTAACATTTAGTAATATGTTAATGATATTTTTTTAAGTAACTTTTTTGGGGGGAAAATTTTTAGATTTTCAGAAAGGTTACAAAGATAGAAGAAAGTTTCTGTGTGTTCCTCATCCAGTATTACCTAGTGTTAACATCTTACCCAATCACAGTGCATTTTGTCAAAACAAAGGAATAATTAACACTAATACAGTGTTATTAACTAAACTACAGACTTCATCTGGATTTCACCAGTTTTGCCACATATGTCCTTTTGCTGTCAGTATCCAACCCAGGCTAACATACTGCATTAACCGTGGTCTCCTAAGCCCTCTCCAGTCTGTGACAGTTACTTAGTCTTTCCTTGCCATTCATGACCTCCAGACAAATTTTAAAGAGTTCTGGTTTGGCATTTTGTAAAGGTTCCCTCATTTTAGGTTTATCTGATGTTTTCTTATGATTACACTGGGATTATGGATTTTTGCAAAAAACACCTAAGGTGAGGTGTTCTTCTCGTTGCACTATATCAGGGACCACATGACATTAGTGTGGCTTAAATCCGGTGATCGTAACCATGATCCTTTGGTTAAGGTTGTGTCCATCAGACTTCATGGGTATTTTTTACCATATTAAATAATATATATAAAATATACAGTATAAATATAAATAATAATCATAATGTGTATCTATGCAGGGCTGGAGTCTCTTCAGTACGTTTTGTTGACGATTTACATTCAGCTCTTATGGGCAGCATCTGTGGCCATAAATACTCTTCATGACCTTGAGCATGTATCCACTTCCTCATATATATGTGTTATGATGTATATAAGTTGATATATATGTGTCCCTTCAACATTCTTTTAAGGGGGAATAAAAAGTAACCTTTTTTGCACAGTCTGTGTGAATTGATGTCAATACCAGGGACCTCAAGCTAGAAAGTGGGTGTGGAGGAGGGAGCATGTGACAGTTGGAAGTACTTTGTATTTGCAAGTTACATTGATGCTATTGAATCTAAACACTGAGACCTGGGCCAACAGGCCAAGTACTGTCCCATGTAGCAAACAGCTACTGCATATTAATAATTGAGCATTTAGGTCACCCCAAATTAGACAATTCTGTGACATTTCCTCTAGCTACTACTGAGCCTAGTAGTGATGCATGGTGTTTCAAGGGAACTTGTAACCAATGGGCAAAGTAGGAAATGCTTGTCTCAAAGTTAAGGGAAGGCCTTCGGTTGGGGAAAGACTTCTAAGAAACGAATGCATGGCATACATAAATTAATAAGTTTGTGCCTAATGCATAGATTTGAAAATTAGCAATGCCTTAGAATTTGTCCTGTCCTTCTACCCAGTTAGAAAATGCTGGAAAAATCACTACTCTTAGTATAGTTTCTCTTAGTATTTTTTTTTCCACATAAGGAAGTTGATTTATGATTTGATATTTATACATTGTCTACAGATTAACATATGATCATGACAACAGGTACAAGAAAGTATTATTTGTAGATAAGATGACAATTATCCTTCCATTTGACTTTTTTTTATATTGCTGGGTTCCTCAGCTTTTTATGATGTGGGCCCTTTGGTGTGAGGTCACTCCTGCTGGGTTCCTCATCTTTTTTTTTTTTTTTTACATCTTTATTAGAGTATAATTGCTTTACAATGCTGTGTTAGTTTCTGCTTTATAACAAAGTGAATCAGTTATACATATACATATGTTCCCATATCTCTTCCCTCTTGCGTCTCCCTCCCTCCCACCCTACCTATCCCACTCCTCTAGGTGGTCACACAGCACCGAGCTGATCTCCCTGTGCTATGCGGCTGCTTCCCACTAGCTATTTATTTCACGTTTGGTAGTGTATATATGTCCATGCCACTCTCTCGCTTTGTCACAGCTTACCCTTCCCCCTTCCCATATCCTCAAGTCCATTCTCCAGTAAGTCTCTGTCTTTATTCTTGTCTTACCCCTAGGTTCTTCATGACATTTTTTTCCCCTTAAATTCCATATATATGTGTTAGCATACAGTATTTGTCTTTCTCTTTCTGACTTACTTCACTCTGTATGACAGACTCTAGATCTATCCACCTCATTACAAATAGCTCAGTTTCGTTTCTTTTTATGGCTGGGTATATTCCATTGTATATATGTGCCACATCTTCTTTATCCATTCATCCGATGATGGACACTTAGGTTGTTTCCATCTCCAGGCTATTGTAAATAGAGCTGCAATGAACATTGTGGTACATGACTCTTTTTGAATTATGGTTTTCTCAGGGTATATGCCCAGTAGTGGGATTGCTGGGTCATATGGTAGTTCTATTTGTAGTTTTTTAAGGCACCTCCGTACTGTTCTCCATAGTGGCTGTACCAGTTCACATTCCCACCAGCAGTGCAAGAGTGTTCCCTTTTCTGCACACCCTCTCTAGCATTTATTGTTTCTAGATTTTTTGATGATGGCCATTCTGACTGGTGTGAGATGATATCTCATTGTAGTTTTGATTTGCATTTCTCTAATGATTAATGATGTTGAGCATTCTTTCATGTGTTTGTTGGCAGTCTGTATATCTTCTTTGAGGAAATGTCTATTTAGGTCTTCTGCCCATTATTGGATTGGGTTGGTTGTTTTTGTTATTGAGCTGCGTGAGCTGCTTATACATTTTGGAGATTAATCCTTTGTCAGTTGCTTCATTTGCAAATATTTTCACCCATTTTGAGGGTTGTCTTTTGGTCTTGTTTATGGTTTCCTTTGCTGTGCAAAAGCTTTGAAGTTTCATTAGGTCCCATTTGTTTATTTTTGTTTTTATTTCCATTTCTCTAGGAGGTGGGTCAAAAAGGATCTTGCTGTGATTTATGTCATAGAGTGTTCTGCCTATGTTTTCCTCTAAGAGTTTGATAGTTTCTGGGCTTACATTTAGGTCTTTAATCCATTTTGAGCATATTTTTGTGTATGGTGTTAGGGAGTGATCTAATCTCATACTTTTACATGTACCTGTCCAGTTTTCCGAGCACCACTTATTGAAGAGGCTGTCCTTTCTCCACTGTACATTCTTGCCTCCTTTATCAAAGATAAGGTGACCATATGTGCGTGAGTTTATCTCTGGGCTTTCTATCCTGTTCCATTGATCTATATTTCTGTTTTTGTGCCAGTACCATACTGCCTTGATTACTGTAGCTTTGTAGTATAGTCTGAAGTCAGGGAGCCTGATTCCTCCAGCTCCATTTTTCATTCTCAAGATTGCTTTCGCTATTCGGGATCTTTTGTGTTTCCATACAAATTGTGAAATTTTTTGTTCTAATTCTGTGAAAAATGCCACTGGTAGTTTGATAGGGATTGCATTGAATCTGTAGATTGCTTTGGGTAGTAGAGTCATTTTCACAATGTGGATTCTTCCAATCCAAGAACATGGTACATCTCTCCATCTATTTGTATCATCTTTAATTTCTTTCATCAGTGTCTTATAATTTTCTGCATACAGGTCTTTTGTCTCCTTAGGTAGGTTTATTCCTAGATATTTTATTCTTTTTGTTGCAATGGTAAATGGGAGTGTTTTCTTGATTTCACTTTCAGATTTTTCATCATTAGTGTATAGGAATGCCAGAGATTTCTGTGCGTTAATTTTGTATCCTTCTACTTTACCAGATTCATTGATTAGCTCTAGTAGTTTTCTGGTAGCATCTTTAGGATTCTCTATTTATAGTATCATGTCACCTGCAAACAGTGACAGCTTTACTTCTTCTGTTCTGATTTTGATTCCTTTTATTTCCTCTTCTTCTCTGATTGCTGTGGCTAAAACTCCCCAAACTATGTTGAATAATAGGAGTGGTGAGAGTGGGCAACCTTGTCTTGTTCCTGATCTTAGTGGAAATGCTTTCAGTTTTTCACCATTGAGGATGATGCTGGCTGTGGGTTTGTCATATATGGCCTTTATTATGTTGAGGAAAGTTCCCTCTATGCCTACTTTCTGCAGGGTTTTTACCATACATGGGTGTTGAATTTTGTTGGAAGCTTTCTCTGCATCTATGGAGATAATCATATGGTTTTTCTCCTTTAATTTGTTAATATGGTGTATCACGTTGATTGATTTGTGTATATTGAAGAATCCTTGCATTCCTGGAATAAACCCCACTTGATCCTGGTGTATGAGCTGTTTAATGTGCTGTTGGATTCTGTTTGCTAGTATTTTATTGAGGATTTTTACATCTACGTTTATCAGTGATATTGGCCTGTAGTTTTCTTTCTTTGTGACATCCTTGTCTGGTTTTGGTATCAAGGTGATGGTGGCCTCGTAGAATGAGTTTGGGAGTGTTCCTCCCTCTGCTATATTTTGGAAGTGTTTGAGAAGGATGGGTGTTAGCTCTTCTCTAAATGTTTGATAGAATTCTCCTGTGAAGCCAATCTGGTCCTGGGTTTTTGTTTGTTGGAAGATTTTCAATCACAGTTTCAATTTCAGTGCTTGTGATTGGTCTGTTCATATTTTCTGTTTCTTCCTGATTCAGTCTTGGCAGGTTGTGCATTTCTATGAATTTGTCCATTTCTTCCAGGTTGTCCATTTTATTGGCATATAGTTTCTTGTAGTAATCTCTCATGATCTTTTGTATTTCTGCAGTGTCAGTTGTTACTTCTCCTTTTTCATTTTGAATTCTATTGATTTGAGTCTTCTCCCTTTTTTTCTTGATGAGTCTGGCTAATGGTTTATCAATTTTGTTTATCTTCTCAAAGAACCACCTTTTAGTTTTATTGATCTTTGCTATTGTTTCCTTCATTTCTTTTTCATTTATTTCTGATCTGATTTTTATGATTTCTTTCCTTCTGCTAACTTTGGGGTTTTTTTGTTCTTCCTTCTCTAATTGCTTTAGGTGCAAGGTTAGGTTGTTTTTTCAAGATATTTCCTGTTTCTTAAGGTAGGATTGTATTGCTATAAACTTCCCTCTTAGAACTGCTTTTGCTGCATCCCATAGGTTTTGGGTCATCGTGTCTCCATTGTCATTTGTTTCTAGGTATTTTTTTATTTCCTCTTAGATTTCTTCAGTGATCACTTCGTTATTAAGTAGTGTATTGTTTAGCCTCCATGTGTTTGTATTTTTTACAGATCTTTTCCTGTAATTGATATCTAGTCTCATAGCGTTGTGGTCGGAAAAGATACTTGATACAATTTCAATTTTCTTAAATTTACCAGGGCTTCATTTGTGACCCAAGATATAATCTATCCTGGAGAATGTTCCATGAGCACTTGAGAAAAATGTGTATTCTGTTGTTTTTGGATGGAATGTCCTGTAAATATCAATTAAGTCCATCTGTTTAATGTATCATTTAAAGCTTGTGTTTCCTTATTTATTTTCATTTTGGATGATCTGTCCATTGGTGAAAGTGGGGTGTTAAAGTCCCCTACTATGAGTGTGTTGCTGTCGATTTCCCCTTTCATGGCTATTAGTATTTGCCTTATGTATTGAGGTGCTCCTATGTTGGGTGCATAAATATTTACAATTGTTATATCTTCTTCTTGAATTGATCCCTTGATCATTATGTAGTGTCCTTCTTTGTCTCTTCTAATAGCCTTTATTTTAAGGTCTATTTTATCTGATATGAGCTTTCTTTTGATTTCCATTTGCATGGAATATCTTTTTCCATCCCCTCACTTTCAGTCTGTATGTGTCCCTAGGTCTGAAGTGGGTCTCTTGTAGACAGCATATATTTGTGTCTTGTTTTTGTATCCATTCAGCCAATCTGTGTCTTTTGGTGGGAGCATTTAGTCCATTTACATTTAAGGTAATTATCGATATGTATGTTCCTATTACCATTTTCTTAGTTGTTTTGGGTTTGTTATTGTAGGTCTTTTCCTTCTCTTGTGTTTCTTGCGTAGAGAAGTTCCTTTAGCATTTGTTTAAAGCTGGTTTGATGGTTCTGAACTCTCTCAGCTTTTGCTTGTCTGTAAAGGTTTTAATTTCTCCATTAAATCTGAATGAGATCCTTGCTGGGTAGAGTAATCTTGGTTGCAGGTTTTTCTCCTTCATCACTTTAAATATGTCCTGCCAGTCCCTTTTGGCTTGCAGAGTTTCTGCTGAAAGATCAGCTGTTAACCTTATGTGCATTCCCTTGTGTGTTATTTGTTGTTTTTCCCTTGCTGCCTTTAGTATGTTTTCTTTGTATTTAATTTTTGACAGTTTGATTAATATGTGTCTTGGCGTATTTCTTCTTGGATGTATCCTGTATGGGACTCTCTGTGCTTCCTGGACTTGATTAACTATTTCCTTTCCCATATTTGGGAAGTTTTCAACTATAATCTCTTCAAATATTTTCTCTGTCCCTTTCTTTTTCTCTTCTTCTTCTGGAACCCCTATAATTCGGATGTTCGTGCGTTTAATGTTGTCCCAGAGGTCTCCGAGACTGTCCTCAGTTCTTTTCATTCTTTTTTCTTTATTCTGCTCTGCAGTAGTTATTTCCACTATTTTATCTTCCAGGTCACTTATCTGTTCTTCTGCCTCAGTTATTCTGCTATTGATCCCATCTAGAGTATTTTTAATTTCATTTATTGTGTTGTTCATCATTGTTTGTTTCATCTTTAGGTCTTGTAGGTCCTTGTTAAATGTTTCTTGCATTTTCTCTATTTTATTTCCAAGAATTTGGATCATCTTTACTCTCATTATTCTGAATTCTTTTTCAGGTAGACTGCCTATTTCCTCTTCATTTATTAGGTCTGGTGGGTTTTTACCTTGCTCCTTCATCTGCTGTGTGTTTTTCTGTCTTCTCTTTTTGCTTATCTTACTGTGTTTGGGGTCTCCTTTTTGCAGGCTACAGGTTCATAGTTCCCGTTGTTTTTGGTGTCTGTCCCTAGTGGCTAAGGTTGGTTCAGTGGGTTGTGTAGGCTTCCTGGTGGAGGGGACTAGTGCCTGTGTTCTGGTGGATGAGGCTGGATCTTGTCCTTCTGGTGGGCATGTCCACGTCTGGAGGTGTGTTTTGGGGTGTCTGTGGACTTATTATGATTTTAGGCAGCCTCTCTGCTAATGGGTGGGGTTGTGTTCCTGTCTTGCTAGTTGTTTGGCATAGGGTGTCCAGCACTGTAGCTTGCTGGTCGTTGAGTGAAGCTGGGTGTTGGTGTTGAGATGGAGATCTCTGGGAGATTTTCGCCTTTTGGTATTATGTGGAGCTGGGAGGTCTCTTGTGGACCAGTGTCCTGAAGTTGGCTCTCCCACCTCAGAGGCACAGCACTGACTCCTGGCTGCAGCACCAAGAGCCTTTCATCCACACGGCTCCTCAATTTGGGATGATTCATTGTCTATTTATGTATTCCACAGATGCAAGGTATATCAAGTTGATTGTGGAGCTTTAATCTGCTGTTTCTGAGCCCATTTGACTTTTAAGTTAGGAAATTTTATCCTTTTGCTACGAGCGTAAATAATAGTTCCTCCTATAGAAAGAAATTTTAAGCAGTAGCTTTTATCTTTTTATTTAGAGGGTTTTTTTAATGCTTATACAGTTCTTTCTGTAATTGGAGATTTAAACTGCTGTTATGGAAGCATGGTTTGACTAGGTTTTCAATGATTTTGTTTTGGTACTGAAATGAGATTCTTGTTGCAACTAACAGAGTTTCTCTTCTTGGAGAATGTGCAGTCACTGCCGTTTGGCGTTGCCGTGAAAACAGGAGAGTCGATGCCATCCTTATTTACAGCAGCAGTGATATCTCTTCTGATCAGACTGTAGCTTCTCAGAATGTAGGGAAAAGCAAACTCTGTGCCTAGGGTTAGGCCCAGCTTTGTTTGCCCCAAGTCCCTGTGCTGTGGCTCCCCAACGTTACAGCATTTGTTTTATTGTTACAGTCTCAGTCATTAATCCCAAGGCATGTCCACATGCTGTATTAGCTGTGTCAGATCCATATGCTACCTACAGCCAGGCTCTCCTTATGAGAATCTAGGTCTTCCATTGAGCCTAAGTCACCAGTTGAACCACCTGAACTCTTTATCAAGAGCACTTCAGTGATGAGAGATGTTCTAATAATGTCAAACATCAAAATATAATAAAAAGCAGTTGGGGTCTTGAACTCTGTGCACATCTGAACTGACTTTTCTCCAATAGACTTTGAGTCCCACATTCTGAGGTCTGTGGTGTTGGGTGACTTTAGTCCAGTTCTAAACTTTATCTGTTGCCCCACAATAGTAATTTAGATTCTCTGTTCTGTTCATTCTATTTCCTTATTAAGTACTTTTCTTTAGGAATTCCTGTTTTGCTGTATTTTATAAAATTGGAATCTCCATGGTCATTAGACTATAGACCAACCAAAACTTTCTTCCATTTTTGTCACTGCTGTTAGACATTATACTTACCATGTCCCATTTAGAATTTGATGAGCAAAAGCATCTTGGTATATAACAGACTGAAATATAAATATATACTAAAGAGGAGTTCTCAAGGACTGTCTCAGAAATGTGCCATAAGGAAAAATAGAAAAGGAGATTGTGACAGGGGGAAGCAGCCTCCTCTCGAATAGGATTGCCAAGTGTTTAAAGACAGAACAAGGAAGATGAGAAGTGGCTAATGGCTTCTGTGTGGCCTGTAGCTTCTCACAGGGTTGCACGTCAATAGCACTTATGCTGGAGTGATTCAGAGGAAGTTCTTTGCCTGGCTCCGAGCTTCAGTGTGAGCCACATGTGAAAGCAAGCCTGTGGGAGGAATGAATGACAGAGATGCTTCCAGTAAGGACCTCGATGAGGATGGAAGGTTTGAGACTTGAAACATGAAGCAGCCAGCATTCTGCAGTTTTCAGTGTGGTCCTGTGGATGGATAAAGACAGTGTTTTAGGTGTATTGGCTGGATAGCCACAGATTATTTAACAGTTCTGATTGCCTACACATTTAATGTTTAATAAACGTACCCTGAAATATTTGGGCCAGTTCCTGTTCTTAATCCAAGTTTTTGGTAAGAGTTTATGCTGTGTTTTATGTATTGTTAATAACTGATGGTGACCATGGCAGTAGGTACTACTGAGTGCAACCAGTGATGGGAGAACTTAAGAGGAGAGTGTGCATAGATTGAGGTTCTTACGACTGATTTTCTTTTAGCAGCAGCTTTAAGGATTTATTGGCTCTGACTGCTTCCACACACAGGAAAGTAAAAAGTAGCAGCCAGACCCATATGGCTTTAACAGTGAAGTATTGTTCCCAGGGGTGCATGAGCAAGTTGAAAGCACAAGGAAAAAGTAGAGATGACAGTTCCTCTTAGTGGGGGAATGGGGAAATTGTTAGATTATTTAAAAACCATAACATAAATATTGCCACTGTTTGCAAGTTATCATATGAGAAAGAATTCTGAGTCATGAAAATGACTGGTCTTTAAACTTATTCTCCCAATATCCCACTGCCATCCCTAAAACGTATAGTCCACTGTCTCCTGAAAGCCTAAAGGATCAAAAAGCTGCATACTGGGATTTAAAACGAAAATGCTGCAGAAACTTTCGGGGGAACACCAAGGACTCTGGAAGCGTCTCTTTTAAAGGAACTGACCCATTATAGTGCTTGTAAACAATGTTTATGCCCAGTGAACTAAGTGGCTTCTCCAAGCCCTTTTCTGAAAATGATAGGTCCTGACATCATGTAGAGTATGTGGAACAAAAACACTGGGGGCAAAGAATCAAAACAGTTTAGACAGATAACATCTCTGAGACAGTCTGGTAATGCTTGTGTTCCAGAATTACAGAGGGAAGGAAGAATGAAATGGGGTCATTGGCATCTTCCTGCAGCTCTGTAAATCTGTCGACGATTGCCAAACTCAGAAAGCCATGTGAAAGGAGAGCGAGTCAGAGTTAGGAGGATCAGAGGATATCTCTGACAGTCGTTTCTGGTAAGGGCATTGGAACATCTGCTCGTCTGAATTCTGGGCAAATGTGTTAAGGAAGGTTTTGTGTCTGGTGATTTGATCTAAACACAGAGAGCAGAAGAAGTCCCTATTAAATATTTGATAAATTGTCCTTCCATCAGTGTGCTGACAAAACTGCAGAACGGATTCTTCTACCAGCTGTGAAAGTGTAATGTATTATAGACAATATATTAGTGTAGGGTTACCGCACGGAGAATCTTTGGAATATTTGCATACACCATATATATTCCTTGTCTATTCTAGTGGTTAGCTGGATGACTCATTTTCAGGCTAATATTCAAGCTAGGCTCTATCTAGTGCTGGAGAGAAGTGGATTTGAATCTCAGCAGTCACTTGCTAGCTGAGGAATCTTGGGCAAGTCATTTAGCTTCTCTAAGTTGTCAGAAAAAGACAACAATGGATTGGGCATGGAGTACCAGAGGAAAACAGGCATCAAGGATGGTGCCATATTTTTGGATGGAGCAGTTGGAAGCACAGAGTTGCCATCAGTAGGGATGAGGGTTTGCGGGGAGGGAAAAAGGGTTTGGAGGTGATGCTCGTTGTTGGTCGTACTAGATTTGAGACACCTTGTAGATATACAGGTGAAGATGTTGAGTAGGAAATTGGATATAAAAGTCTGGAAAGAGGCTTGGGAGGGAGATAAATATCTGGGAGTTGACAGCATGTGGCTAGTGTTCAAAAACGTCACTAAGGGAGTGAGTAAAGATAAGGAGATGTTCTGAGGCTAAGAGGTCGGAGAGAAGAGGAGGAATGCATGAAGGAACTTGAGAAAATCTGGCTGTGAAGGAGGAGGAAGCCAAGAGAGTTGGTGTCCTGGAAGCCAAGGGAAATTAAATATTCCAAGGAGGAGAGAGTCATCACTTGTGTTAAGTAACGTGAGGACTGAGAGATGCCAGGTGGATTAAACTACTGGGTTATTGGCGATGTTGAGTAGAATTGTTTTTAGAGGAGTGGTGGGGATGAAGTTAGTAACGGATTTAAGACAGAAAGAGAGGTAAGAGGTGGGAAAATGAGATGACGGATATAGACAGAGTTTTCAGGAGTTTGCTGCAAAGAGGAGCAAAGAATTAGGACCGTAGCTGGCAGAAAGAGTGGGGATCAAAATCCTTGTTTTTAGGCAGTGAAAAATAACAGTGTTGGTGTGTGATGTGAAAGACCCAGAGATCCAGTATGAAAGGAAGGGTTGCGGATCAAGGAGAGAGGAGAAATGCTGGGCCCAGTCCCCAGGCAGCTGCAGGAGAGGGGATCTCCGTTACCTCTGCCGGGAGTGCAGACATTTCTAGATGGTAACTGGTGAGAAGGAAGGACGTGTGGGCACAGACACAGGTGGGTTGTTCTGAAGCAGGAAGCAAGGTTGCTGGCCGAGAGCGAGTCTAGGAAGGAGTGTTAGAAGTGTGGGGAGAGGGGGCAGTTCTGAAATAGTATCCAGGAGAGAAGGAGGTGCAGTGTCGTGGGTGATCAGCTCCAGAGGCCCATCCAGGAGTGGTTAGAACACACAGGAGGTTAGTTCTTTTCTTTTGTATAAACATTTCAGCCTTCTGGATCATCCAAAGGGTTTCAAAACAGTTACATTCTCGCAAGACTGAACTTCTGTCAACCTTAACTGTCACTGCAGGGTTTGTCTGTGCTATAACTGGAAGTATTTGTTGAGCTCATGCATTGCGTCAGCACCATGCTGAAAGGCTGAAGAAAGAATTTAAAATTTATGTAAACCATATCTATTTGGTTATGAATAGAACTTCCAGAACCAACTTCTTGAATCTCTTCTCCCCGACCTCCCCACCTCCGCACCGCCACGCCCGTCTGGTTCCTTTCTGCATCTCCTCCATTGCAGTAAACGTCACCACCGTCCATTCACTTGCTTTTAGCCCAAAGTCTTGTCAACACACATCCAAAATAGTTCTCAAGAACTGCTGACTCCCTTTCTTCTCCGCTAGTGTCACTGTAACTCACGCCGTCCTCCCTCCTCACTTAGATGATTAGAACAAGCTGCTCACTCATCTCCCTGCTTCTGCCTGTGGCTGCTGCTTGTGCCTCTGCTGAGTCCACAGGTAAGCCAGCCTGGTCAGTGTCACCCTGTCTGAAACCCTCCAGGGGTCTCCCGTTGTGCTTAGAAGAAAACCTGAACTCGCCCGCATGGCTGTGTCTGAGCTTGCCTTTCTGCCTGACTTCAGCCTCTTCTACTCATACCCTTGCCCACTGGATTTCAGTCATCTGGGCCACCTTTTCTTTCTTTTCAGTGCTTTGCGAAAGTTAAGGGCTTTCCTGTCTCAAGGCCTTTGTCATTTGTTATTTCCTCTGCCCGAGTCCTAATCTCTCAACTCTATGTAGCTGGTTTCTGCTAATTGCCTTCTAAAGACTTTTTTACGCTCTGATGCCATCTCCTCAGAGAGGCCTTTCCTGGCCATTCTACTAAAAGTACGCTCTTCTTGTGTCAGAGATACTCGCTATCATATTATCCAGTTTTCCTTCACAGCATGTAACGGACTCTGAGTCTATCTTGTTTAAAGTTTTATTCTCTGTCCCTTCCTGCTCCTACTAGAAATAAGCTCCTTGAGCACAGGAATTGTGTCTGTCTCATTCCCTGTTTGTGCAGCTTCTGACAGAGTGCCAGGTGCATGGGGGTCGCCCAGGAAACGATAGGAAGTACTGATAAAAAAATGGAAGACAGGGGCTCCTCTGGTGGCGCAGTGGTTGAGAGTCCGCCTGCCGATGCAGGGGATGCGGGGTCGTGCCCCGGTCCAGGAAGATCCCACATGCCGCAGAGTGGCTGGGCCCGTGAGCCATGGCCGCTGAGCCTGCGCGTCCGGAGCCTGTGCTCTGCAACAGGAGAGGCCACAACAGTGAGAGGTCCGCGTACCGCAAAAAAAAAAAAAAAAATGGAAGCCAGAACGTGAATATTTTCCTCCCTTTTAAATTTAATACTTACCTGTCAAGAAGCTATCTTGCTGAGTTGTGTGTAAGTAAGTGGTGGATGAGTTAGTTGTACTGCATATCATGGAGTTAAGAGCGTGTGCTCTGGAGCCATACTTGCTGCATGAAAATGAATGTGTAACTTTGGGCAAGTTACTTAACCTCTCTGAGTCTAATTTTCCTCTCTGTAGAGCAGGGCTAATAATAATAATATATATCTATAGCACTTTCCTGAGGATTGAATGAGTTAACTTGAGCATACTGTATGGCATAGTAGGGACTCAGTAAATATTATCTAATATTTATGTTTAATTCATACATGACTCATACTATTTCCTATCCATAGAATCAATAGCTGAGGAAATAAAAATAATTTAAATAGCTTTTAATGATACTTTGAATATGCCATATGTTAGGAAATAAGCTGTTTTAAATGATCTTAAAAGTTCCTGTTGGATAAGACTGATATATATATATATGTATATATATATATATATATATATATATATTTTTTTTTTTTTTTTGCGGTACGCGGGCCTCTCACTGTTGTGGCCTCTCCTGTTGTGGAGCACAGGCTCAGCGGCTGTGGCTCACGGGTGCAGCCGCTCCGCGGCATGTGGGATCCTCCCGGACTTGGGGCACGAACCTGTGTCCTCTGCATCGGCAGGCGGACTCCCAACCACTGCGCCACCAGGGAAGCCCAAGACTGATATATTTATGCAAAAAGATTATTGGCTCTCTGGCTGCAACTTCAAGAGTGGTTCAGTGTATTTGCTGAAAATTGTGATGGTGTCTGGCAGTGTGCCACAAAACCAGTTCGTGAAATTAAACTGACAATTAGGAACACCATGTTGAAAATATTGTTAAAGCATCCAATGTGGAAGTTGTTCTATAAAGACTTTTCTTGCTCCAAGGAGAGTGCTTAAGAGTAGCAGCTATCCTATAAACTGATAATGGCTTAAAATGTTTGCACTCCATGAAGAAATAGCTGCATATTTCTCCTTAAATCTTGTCCTGTTATGTGTAAGTTTTTGTTTAAGCTTTGCTGAGGGAATGAGGACTTGTTTTCTTACGAAAAAAAGTCATTAATAGTGCTCATCAGAATGTGATGGGAAACCTCTATATTAAAGCCTAAAACAAAACAATCTTTAGCATTCAACACAAAATTGCTTTCACGGTGCTAGTTCCCAATCTCAAAATAAAGGGAAGAAGCTTTGTCACCAGGGTAGCCTTCTACTTAGATTTCATTCTCTTTCTCTTTTGGACAAAGGAATGAGAATACAAGGAGAAACACCCAGAGAATCATTTAGACACAGACCTTTGGGGAAAGGGGTTTTCCATTAAGAGTAAGCTTAGAAAGTCAATGCCTGCTTTCTGAAAAGGCAAAAATGGTTCCTGGTGCCCTGCCCAGTATTCAGAGTCTAGTATCAGCACTGCAACAGAGCAGCCTCAAGTCCCAAGGGTACTACAGGGGTCAGGCCAGACTCTGCTTGGCTGAATAGGTACTGGAGCAGGTTGGAGCAATATGCGTTACCAAGGCCAGGAGAAAAGAGGCAGGAAGGAAATGACAGCTCTGCAGAGATTTCCAAACAATTGGAAATAACCAAAATGCTCTTAACCTTTGTTTCTTAAATTCAGTGGTGGCTGGCGTTATTATTATTTTTTTGCAAAGAAAATTTTTATTGTACAGAAAATTGCTCTTCACATGGTTACATAAATTCTACAGCCATGAGATGAAGGCAGCATTATTATCACTAGTTTACATATGTGACAGCTGAGACCCAGGTTAATTTTGGGAAGATCTAGCTGCTCTATTTGAACATATTCTTACAGTGGGGTAATGAACATATGGTAAAAAATTCAAATCTTAAGTGTATGCTTTGTAACCTGTTATAGATGTAACTTAAACATTGTAACTACAACCAAGATCAAGAGACAGAAAATGCCCATCACCTTAGAATCAATAAAAACTGAGTTCATTTGTCACAGGGCATCTGCAAGGAAAAGAAAAAAGTTAATCATTTATTTAATAATTGTCTTTAACAATTATTTTTGTGCACATCTTTCATTGTGTTATACACTAACAGAGTTTATGCAATAAACTTCACAAGCCAGGTTAATAGCACAGATGGAGAAAGTGATCAAGCTTGAAACTCTCTTTTGTCCTCTTCCCCTTAGCCCTTAAGTAGTTTATGGCAGGGGTCCCCAAAGGTCTGCTGCCTGTTAGGAACCTGGCTGCTTCACAGCAGGAGGTGAGCGGCAGGCAAGCCAGTGAAGCTTCATCTGCCACTTCCCGTCGCTGGCATTACCGCCTGAGCAATCCGTGAACAATTTCTCCACCTCCAGGGAAAAAATTGTCTTCCACGAAACCGGTCCCTGGTGCCGCAAAGGTTGGGGACTCCTGGTTATGGCATATTTGGAAGAAGTTGAAGTAGAATGTGGTACTGGATGGGCAGGGGATGGAAAGTTATTGAAGATATTCATTGAGCTGCTTTTTTTAGATAAAGTTTTTTTTTTTTAATCAGTTAAAAGATTTTGAGAGAACCAATTTGATGCATATGAGTGCATTTCAAGTTGTACCTTTGTATGTTATGACCAGAAATCTGAGCATATTGAAATTTTGAGAACAGAGAAAAATGAGTGGTCCTAATTTGTTCAAGGAAGTACAGGTATTTAAGCTAAAATTGAGTGTGTGGATAGACCAGATGCTAAAAGCGGATTTTTCCTCCATTGCTTGAATGTTCTGACTCAAATAAATGATTGGTTTTGGAGAATTTCAGAGCTTTCCAGTGGAAACAAAATCGCAGTTTTAGAGATGAGTCACGGGGTTTGAGTATCAATTATGCTCAAGTTTTTGCAGATATATTTCTTGAGCTAACCTTAGAAGTTGGGGCTTCCCTGGTGGCGCAGTTGTTGAGAGTCTGCCTGCCAATGCAGGGGACGCGGGTTCGTGCCCCGGTCCGGGAGGATCCCACATGCCGCGGAGCGGCTGGGCCCGTGTTCCATGGCCGCTGAGCCTGCGCGTCTGGAGCCTCTGCTCCGCAACGGGAGAGGCCACAACAGTGAGAGGCCCGCGTACCGAAAAAAAAAAAAAAAAAACCTTAGAAGTTGTTTGAGTTACCAAGTACCCATCCTTCAAGAGAGGGGACAAAGTGAATCTTTGAATTCCTGGAATTTTAAACTTTTGAACCGAGTGTATCAATCTTAGAATATCCTTATGATTTGGAACATATGGCAAAATTGTAGACCTAAATCCAATGGCTTACATAATCTCTTTCATGGAATTTCTAAAATCAAGTGAAAGCTAATAATGACTGATGGAAACCTTGAGTTATAGACAAGATATTCTCTAATAGAACTCAGTTTTTTCTACCTTCCCAATCTGCTCCCAGGTCTCAAAATATTTTAGTCTGTTAGTATTTTCATTGAACTTGATCAGTATAAACAGTATTGGTCTTATAACTGAGTACTTTTGTATGCATACATTTAATTAAACTTTTGGAACCGCTTTTGCATTATTTCTAGAAATTGGAAATGTACAAAAGGCTCCCCTGTCAAAAGATTTTTGAATGTATAGCTTGCTGTAGAAAACATTCATTTGACTGCAGGGAAGAACAGAGTTGTTTTTTGTTTTTGTTTTTGGATAAATTTGCTTTATAAATTCAGTGCAGTTTGTCAGCAAGCATTGTACACTTCTTTGTCTTTTAGCAACCAGTGTATGTTGTTCTAATTAAGAAATGCCCTTGATAAGCTTCTAGGAGGGATCTGCATTTGAGGAACCTTCAGGCAAGGATACCTGTGTTTGTGATTGAAACATGAGTATAATGCTCTGGGTTGGGGGAAAACATCCTGTAAGCTGTAACTTGAAGATGAATTTTGCGTAGCATAAAGGCAGTGTGAAATTGGAGCAAAGCTAGATCAGGAACCTGAGGAAAGAATCACTCACTTCAGCAGCTGTGGCCAGTGACCAGGGAAGGATAATTCTCTGAAAGAATAGTAAATAATGCATAGCTCAATTTCAAGGTAACAGTGAGCATGAGTGAGTTTAGAGGTGAATTGTTCATTTTACTCAAGCACAATGGAATAGCGCCTTCTGAAATGGAGTTTGTTTCTTAATTAATTAGTTTTCTGTACTTGAAGACCCTCACCAATGAATATTATATTTACTACAGTAAAATAAAACTTCTCTGAATATATTTTGAGAATTTTTTTTTCTGTTTAGACTTAAAAAATTTTTAAAGGTAATTATATACGAATCCTAGGATGAGTAAGTTGGTCACTATTGAGTCTTTTTAAACTTTACTCCATTTCCTTGAGCAGTTTATTTAAATGTTATAATCCTACATTTCATTAAATGTTATAATCCTATGCTTATTCACTCGTTTATTCATTCATGTTTACCGCATACTTACTCTTTGCCAAAACCTGTGACACGTGCTAAAATTGCAATGATAAACCAGGTTAAATGTTATCCTTGCAGTTAGCGAATTGGAGGTTTGATGTGCTTGTGTTTAACCTGTGCTCTGAGAAATCCTCAAGGTTTCAGGGGATGCCTCAGGGCCACCAGTAGAGGCGAGGGGGATGGGAGGAGAGGGGCCAGAAGTTCCTGACTCATCTTTTTTCCACACTTGCTCTTTCTCTGTTTTACCCTTTGATCTTAAAAGATTTCAGTTGCATAAAAGATCTGGATGCTAAACCAGTTTAAAATTCCCAATCCGGTTAGCCTAACTGCTCTCAACAAGTCCTCCTTTTCCAGTCTCTTCAGGTTTTCACTTATTTGCTCAATGAACGTTAGACATCAGGGATTATGCTGAATGTCACAATGGATTATAAAATATAGTTGTTGCACTCAAGAAGTTTTCAATCTAGTAATATTTTATTTTACTCAGCTCTTTTAAGATTAGAGCTGTTGAGGTGACCTCCACCAGGTTACAGCTATTCTGCAAAGCCTCTTCCAAAATTCCTCTTGCAGTTCAAGGACACACTTGTGGGCTGGTGGAGGGGCAGTCAGGAGCAGTAGTTGCTGTGGCCTCAGGAGAGGATGGACCGCTTACCCTGCCCATGGGTGGGGCTTAACCTTTGTTCATAGTACTGCATGTTCACACACAAGCCATGCCGGGAATTTCCTGAGATTTTGGCCATCCAGATGAAGAAGAACTTAAATAACTTTCCAGGGATGAGCAGTGCCTTTGGTATTAATCACAACTGCTCTCTTTTCCCACGATTGACAGCAGCAGGTCATCGTGTCACTAGGTAGCCAGGCCGAGAACTGCAGCCCCGAATTAGCTCACGTAGTGCTTTACTTACTGCTCTTGGCTGCTTAGTAAATGGCTGTGGAACTGAACTGAATAGGAACAGAGGTCCTTCCCATACAGACCATTAAGCTATGTATACAGAGGTGCCTGGAGTCGAGGAATTGGTGATGACCCTTTACCTAGTGCTCAGTCGGCGGGTAGGGTTATGGTTCCTTTATCCTCAGGCAGTGCTGACCTGACTGGTAGGATGACTGGGTCGTCTGAATGATTTGATTCAAGGGGATTCTGTTAGAAAGCATCTCTCCCCTAGTACCCTCCTGGCTTTTAGAGTCAGCACTTAAATTCTTTCACTAATGGTTAAAGCAGTTCATCTGAAAACATATCTATTAAAATACGGATCCCTCAGTCCCCATGCCCTCCCAAGGTGTATTGATAACTTATGTTATCATCACTCATTTGAATCTTGTGAGTATTATTTAATTCATCAGATTGACTTCAGTTAATTTACAGAGAATTTGATAACTAGGACTGATTGAAAGAAAGGCAGAAATGTGCTTCCTGAACACAAGGCTCTCTGCCTTAAAGATCTAAGATACCGTAAAATGTAGCCTTGTTCTTTCAGGAGGCTGATGCGTGGAATTGGAGGTATTAAAGAACACCCCAAACCCCAAACTGTTTCCTCCACGGTTTTGTCTCTTGCCATTTCTAACTTTCAGTGTTGTAATTCCCAGCTGCAAGACTGGGCACTGGAGCTGAAAGCTGTTTTCATTGGTAAAAGAGGATAAGTGCTTTCCTATATCTATATTTAGATATACCTTATATAAATTTTTAGATTTGGTCCTGAGCCATATCTATACTGACAGAAAAGAAAATAATGAATCAGGTCAGAGAGGATCCATGATTCTGTACATCTACTACTGAACTTTTATTTTAGAATAATAGAGGAATTTCTACCAAGACCCAAAATTACTCATTTATCTCATTATGATGTCTGAAGAAGGACATATATGCCATACTTTAATATTTATTGTTAATCACAATCAAAAAGAATATATTTTAAAATCTGAAATGCTATACATGGAAGCTTGTATTAGGTTTTGGATTTGAAATTTTTAAGAGTTCTGGAATTTTAAAACTAAAAACTTCCATTAGTTTATTTTTTTAAATATTTCAAAAGATATAAACTATACATTGGAATCTTTGGTATACCCTAAAATCACTTTGGCTTAAGTATTATGAAATTTAATTTGGTCTGCTTATCTAATTAATGAGATCTGATGATACCTGGCTTGTGTTCAGAGTGATGTAAGGCTGAAGACATTTTTTTCAAGACTAGGCACACAGTTGACTCACTAAGTAATTTCTGTTTACCATTGTGTTATTCTCCTCTACTTAGAGACCTCAGTAGGCCAGGCATGTTTAGTTTCTTAGTTTCTTAGGTAAAAGTAGGGTAACTATCATATTTTCCATTGAAAGTCAAAGAGCCCTGTACATCTATATGAAATGGAATGAGACACAGCAGAGACATGCCTGTGATTTATGGTTTAGAAAATCTAAAAACGCTTCTAAACAGGTCAGTTATTCTAATTACCATTGTGGACTTTATTTTTGGAAGTTTGTTGTCAAAGGATAAATTTCATAAATTTACGTGAATACTTTTGATAAATATGCAAAGTCAGCAACCTGTAATTACTCCCTGTTATCGATAAAGTACAGATTATTTTGCCTTTTATTCAAAGTTCCTCATAATGCCTCTGCTTTCTTTTCCGGTATTACATCCTAGTAAACTTCAGTGCACACCTTCATTCTAGTTGCACTGGTCCAGCACACATAACACGTTTGTCCTTCCTCTGTTGCTCCATCCCCCCAGACTGTGACAGCATCCCGTCATCTCTGCCCACTCATATCCTAAGCATCTTTCAAGTTCCTGCTGAAGTCTTCCCGCGTGTCTGAAGTTCTCTTTGAACTGCTCTGTTCCAGTGTACCTCTACTCCATTTCCAAGTTCTTACGACCTTGTCTACATTAGTGCCCACTAAGTGCCAAGCATTGTGCTAAGAGCTTTTTCTTATTTAATCCTCGAACTCCATGGGAAAGGTGCTCTTCTTATCCTCATTTTGCAGGTGAGGAAGCATCTCAGAAAATTTAAATGAAAGCCACCAGCTAAAATTGGTGAAGCCCGGATTCAAATACATATTCTTACCTACTAAATAATGTTATGTTACACTAATAATTAACCTTTCATCCATTTTAATCTCTCCCCCACCCCAGACTGTAAATTATTTTGGAATTTTTCAGTGTTGCCGTAATATTTTCAACCTCTCTGACGCTGCCCGTCTCCTGCACGTGGTTCCTAGCATAATGATCTACATTTGGTTGAATCTCAATAAATACTTTTTCATTAAAGAAAGAAAAACATATATTAGTGTACTTTTACCATAGATTTATATCTTGTTTCCTTACCTTTTTTGCAAACGTATACTTTTCTCTGTAATAAAAAATGATTTATTAAGATACCTCAGTGATATGAGATATTCAGTGTATAAGTGCCTTAGAAATGTTACCGAATTTTTAACCCCAGGAACATTGAGGTATTCTCAACTCCGGGGCACTTTATTGATATAGTCATATGATAGACTTTGAATGTATACAACAAACCTTGGGCAAAATTTTGTTTACATTGTCATATGCCAACCAGTGTTTGTTGAAAAAAAAACAAAACTATTTCCATGGAGAAGAGCTAGGAATCAGCACAAGGGGTAGAAATGTCCATGGAGTCCTCAATACGTTGAATATTTTTCTCAGTCTCTGTGGTTATGATTTCATGACTTTAGTGTTGAGACAGGGGAGGGGTGAGTGAGTGGGCAAAGCTGAAGGTGAAGAGAAAGAAGAAATGGACATTAAAGATGTCTATATACTATAAGTTTACTGTGTTTTTTCATTAAAAGGTCTTAGTTTTTCTCTAGTAGAAAAAGAAAATTGAATAAATGAATGAGTGAGAACTAAATCTACAGCAGGGCCTTGCTGCCAAAGATATTAAAAATGGGATAATGTCTGTGCATGTAACTATTTTTAGTGTCCATTGCTAAATAAAACCTCGATACCATGCTTATATCATCCCTTTAAAACCTACTAGGAACAAAATGTAGGAACAAAATGTATTCATCTGAAAGTTAAGATGGTTATAGCTATGGTATCACTGAAATACTCTATAACAGCATGTCAGCATATCATCACATGTGATTAATCTTATTTCCCCAGAGGACAGTGTGGCTTCTTGAGTTCCAGGGTAACTATCAACAAAAAGGTGTGTGTAAACAATAGCACATAGCATTACCTTGGCAGATAGAATAATCTTCCCTCATGGGTCTGATTTCTAAACAATTTTACTTTGAGGCTCTGTTATAAATTGGGTGGGTGGGGAGAACTTTTTGCCAAGATACATTTCCAAATTGAATGAATGTGTTAGGCTATTTAGAAGGTCTAGGGGAGGGGTGGGGAGAATCAGTTTCTAAAAGCTATCATGAAAATAAATAGATAGATATGAAAGCTACCATTGCAAGGCTTATCATGCACACACAAACATGCTTAGTGTCTTAATTTCAGCTCCAGAGTTAAAAGATTAAAGTCTCTTAAAAGATTCTCATATAACAATTTGTGTTGAAACTTCTTCATTGAGGACACTAGAGTGAAACCTTACTTGATTATGGGAATGCCACCTGCCTTCCCTTGGAAAGACATTAGAATAAAGCAAAAATTCAGAATTCATAAATAAAATGAAATTGGATATGTATTCTTATTCAAATGCTTTCCTCTCTTAAATAATATTTAAAACTAATGTTTTCTTAGATATCTATTCAAACTGCTTTTTAAAAAGGAGGGTCCAAATATGTTCAATGAATTCTATTTTTATTTTCACTGAACAGGCCCACTGTAAATAGAAATTGTATGTGATTGTGATTAGCTATTTCTTAATTCATGTAGAAGAAAAACATTTCAATTACCAATACATATATACTCGATTTTTTGAACTTGAGTCATATACATAAGAATTAAACTCATAATTATCTGTCATTATTCTTGTTTTTTTTTGTTTTTTTTTTTTGCGGTACGCGGGCCTCTCACTGCTGTGGCCTCTCCCGTTGCGGAGCACAGGCTCCGGACGCACAGGCTCAGCGGCCACAGCTCACGGGCCCAGCCGCTCCGCGGCATGTGGGATCTTCCCGGACCGGGCCACGAACCCACATCCCCTGCATCGGCAGGCGGACTTTCAACCACTGCGCCACCAGGGAAGCCCAATTATATATTTTTAAGTATATTTTTATCATGAAAAAGGGAGAAAAGTCACTATATCCCACCTGAATGGCTAAAAGGAAAGAGCTAAACAGTATCAAGTGTTGGCAAGGATGTGGAACAACCAGCACTTTAATACATTCCTGGTGGGAATTATTATTTCCGCAGTCATTTTGGAAGGAAAATAGCTTGGCAGTATAATCAGAAGCTGAACATATGCATATATTCAATTCCATTCCTATGTATATGCCGAACAGAAGTTTATGTATATGTTTACCAACAGATCTGTATATAAATGTTCATAATAGCACTATTTTTAATAGCCCCAAACTGATAATAACTTAAATCAATAACAGAGTAAGTTGTAGTATCATCACACAGTGGAATACTGTATAGCAGTGAAAATAAATGGACGATCGCCAGGAAAGTCATGCACAAACCTCATAAATATAATGTTAAGGGAAAGAAACCAGAGTCAAAGAGCACATACTATGTGATTCCAGTATGTAAAGTTGAAAAAGCAAACAACATTCATCTATGGTGTTGGAAGCTAGGGTGGTGGTTACCCTTGAGTGACTGCAAGGGGGCACTTCCAGAGTTGCAGTGATGTGCCGATGCTTCGCCAGGTGCTAGTTTCATGGGGTTGCTTATCTTGTGAAATGTCATCCAGTGGTATGCTCACGATGGCACGCTAGCTAATACTTGCTGTTCTGATTGCGAGCTAATACCTGGGCAGGGAATGGCTAAGTCTAGGTGAGAGTGCTTGCGGTTCTGATTGCTAGCTAATACTTGTTTCTGTCCACTGAATAGCCCGAGGGGACATGAGTCCTGTTCTTGCTTTGTTTACAGACCTTCAGGGGCAATAAGCGTTTATAAAAAGAATAGGGGAATAGTGAAGGAGAGCTTCCCAGACCATAGTGTGACTTTGAGCCATGGCCCTGGGGGGCAAAGCCAGAAAGGAGTGGAAGTCAGATGCAGCACTGCTGTTGGCGCTGAGCATGTGTGTGAGGTGGGGCTGCCCTTGACTGGACACTGGGTCTCAGACTGTGGCACAGCTGACATCACAGAATCCACTGTGAGGCTACGGCTGGGCTTCAGGACCTAGAAATTCAGACAAAACACTGCATGCATTCTCAGATTGTTTGGTTTTTTATTTAAATTGCAGTAAGGAAGCTGAAATGGGCTCTCCAGGGGTATTTCCCTGAGCCCTGGTCCCCTTTGCAGCTCCCAGCTCTAGGTCCTGTTGATGGGCTTCAGCGGTCACTGGCTCCATGGTCTCAGATGTCACACCTCCAGTGATCTCCAGCCCCTGGCCACTCTCTGCTGTCTCTACGATGGCCTCCATTCGGGTCCCTTCCACTGGCTTCGCCAGGATGCTCACATATTTATCGCGTGAGGAGGCCACTGTCTTTGTAGTAAGCCTGGCTCTGACATTGCTGAAGAAAGAGCTGATCCTACTGAGTCTCTCGGTGGTGGGACCTGAACTCGCTGTAGATAAGCTCCTGCCCGATTTGTACGAGGTCCTGGACTCGTTGGTGATGGGAGCACGGCTGATGCCTTTGTGAGCAGTGCCCTGCTCGCTGCCCCCCGGGCTGCCGTGGCCTTTGTCCTTTTGGTCATCTCTAGTGGCTCTGCGGCCGCCTGAGCACGGGCCAGCTGCTTTCTGGATGGTCTTGTTCCCCGCTGCCTTGTGGTGGCTTTCCACTGAACTGCAGAGCGAGGGGCTCGTAAGAGCTCTGTCCTCTCCCCGGTGCTCCCTTCTCTCCCTTCTTCCCTTGCGGGCCTGGGACACCCTCTGTGAGCTGCCATCCTGTTCACTCACTTTGCCTTCCTGTGGCAAGGTGGAGATGAGGGTCCCCTCGCCCTCCTCGTCGGCTCTTCCTTCAACAGTCTTGCTGGTAGGTTCTGCCCCGACCACAGTCATGCCGGCCTTTGGGGAGAGGCTGGTGGACGTGCTGGAAGCATACCCTGAATAGTTCGCGGCACCTGCCAAGCATACCCTGAATTGTTCGCAGCACCGTTTTCCTGCTCCTCAGGGATGTTCTGGCAGTGCCCCCAGTGGCTCTGTTGGTTTTGCTTCCTCCTGGACCGTTGCTGGCTGTGGCTGCTGTGGCCGTGCTCTGCTCTTCAGGGGCAGGAGACTTGACCACTGCCACGCTCAAAGCACTCGCTGCGGTGCCTCCTGCCACCCCTGCTGTCTCCACCTTTGTCGTTGCCCGCAATGCTGACGCTTTGTCAAGCACTGTAGGTTTTGCTTTTGCAGTGGCCACATCGGGCATGGTATCGGGCTTGTGGGAGTCCAGTTGGATCCCCTCCCCGCCAGCAAAAGCTGCAGACGTGGCCCCGGCCAGCTCAGAGCACGAGTGGAGGCTGCAGATGCTCACCTGGTCCTGATCCCACTTGCCTTGGAAATCCTCCACTGCCGGGCTCCTGCCGTCCTCCTCCTCCTCGAACACAGGCAGGCAGATCATGTCCCAGGCTGGAACGGTGTAGGTGCAGCTGAGACCCTCCACTGGTGTTCGCAGGAGGTAAATCAGCTCTTCCCAAGAGGTGAAGAGGTCTTCCTGCGCGTCCAGAGGGGCACACAGCTGCAGGTACCAGGAGCGGCCAGTGGCAAACTTCACGCGCAGCTGTTGTTTCTCACGATTGTGAGTGGAGATGCTCACGAACTTCAGGGGAAGGAGCCTGGTGAGCTCTAAGGTCTTTGCAGCCTCGTGGCTCTTGCCCTTGGCGGCCTGGCTGTGCTCAGCGTGCTCTTCACAGCCGGTGGCCCATCGGGCCAGCAGCATGGTGTCTGGGAGTGGGAGGACGGGGCTGCTGCATGTGATGCCCACGGTCACCATGCAGACACAGTTGTGCACGTCAATCAGGTCTCCCCTCTTGGTGATCTGGATAAAGTCGCTCTCGAATACCGGGGCGTCCTTGAATATGTCGTATTCGCCGTTGCGCAGTTGCTGCTGCAGCTTCCCCATGGTGGTGTTGAACAGGCCCACCCCGGTGCTGCTCCGGGCCGTGTGATACGGGAGCAGAGAGTCCCCACTCATGGCTGTCTTTGATCGACAGGCAGCGCGGTTAAGGCGGGCCCCTGGCTCTTCGCTCCCTCGGCCTCACTGGCAGAAGAGCGAGCTGCGGTGCTCCTGTGTCGCACACCGGCGGCCCTACGGCAGGTCTTCCGAGCCCGCCCCACAGGCCCCCACCTTTGCCTCAGGGTCTCCCAGAGGCAGGGGTGTGGGTAGGGGCACAGATGATCACAGCGGGGACGCTGTAGGGCGCCTGGACCCCAGGCTGAATCTCCTCAAGTGTGTAGAGCGGTATGGTAGGCTCCCCCTCTGCCTCACCTCGCTTCTGCTTCTGGGTTTTTATCTCCCCAAGAGGCTGTGGTGAACTTCAGTCCTAGTGAGAAAAGTAACCACTTTCTCAGCCTAACCCCCTGGCACAGCCTATTTATCCTCTGATGGCCTTTGTGACCTATCCCTGTCGCATAGCCCTTTCCTCATTGTGACCTATCCCTGTCGCATAGCCCTTTGCCTCATTGTGACCTATCACTGTCACATAGCCCTTTGCCTCATCCCCCAGCTGCCCCCTCAGGGCAGGGCACCCATCCTCTGCCAAAGGAGGGGGAGGACATGTCCTCCCGCGGAGGACAGGCCCATCCTGCCAGGGACTCAGGTGCGTACCGAAATAAAAGTGTCTTCAACTGGGAAAGTTTTGTGTGGGTCCTTTTTCTTTTCCTCCCCCAAATTCAGCTACTGGATGAAATCTATAGGAATGTAAGATGATGGGATAAATTTGAACCATTTAAGCTCATGGTTTAATTGTATCGAATAACGTAGAGTTGGCAGTTGCGATCCTTAGTCTGTCCTTTCGTAAAATCTCAGTAAACGTCGACGACGGTGATTTTTAATAATCACATTAAAAATTGCTTCTCCTAGGCACCATGCTGCATGCTTCACATGTGGTGGTAAGAATGCTCTGAGTTTGGTACTGTTAACCACTGTTCCCAGTTTATAGGTGAAGAAATTGAGGTTGTATCTCCTGTTTAAATTCCCAGAGCTAATGGTAGCAGAGGCACTATTTGAATGTAGGTCTACCTGATTCTAAAGCCTTTGTTCTGAACCACTACAGTACTTAGCCTCACAAAGAAAGCTTGGCCCAGCCAAATGTTTTCAAACTGGACTGATTTAACTACCTTTAAGAAGACCTATATGGTGCATTATTAGAAGCTGCGTAATTAATTTTATGTGTGTATATATGTTATGGAGAGAACCCAAGACAGCAGTTGGGCTGACCTGGGGATTAAATTATCCAGGGGATCACTCAGATCCTCCCTTCCTTTATGCTTGTGCAAACAGCCTGTGTGTGGAAACCTAGTCATTCTTATGACATGTCCTCCCCCAGTGAAATGGGGGGTGAGTAGCCTGAGATGTAAGCTTTGATTCCAAGAGCCTGCCAGATGCCGTCCTGTAGTAACCTCCCTACCAGGCAGAAGTGGTTTGGAAGCCTTGACACCTGTGGGGAGCATGTACCATTAGACATCCCGCCTCATTGCCACTCCCACAGGGCTAGTCACAGAACAAGTGATTTCTAAATTGTGACTTGAAAGTTCTGAGAAAGGCCCTTGCGGCCAACTCTCTTATCTCCAGTTTGATGTTATGCTTGAAATCCCACCATAGAGATTCATTCCTTGAGGATAAAGGCTATCTTTCTGTTAAAATACACACACCTGTCCCTCAACAGATGACTGGATAAGCAAAATGTGGTCTCTCCGTACAGTGGAATATTGTTCGGCCATAAAAAGGAATGATATATGTCACAACATGGGTGAACTTTGAAAACATTATACTCAGTGAAAGAAGCCACATATTGTATGATTCTGTTTATAGGAAATAGCCAGAAGAGGCAAGTCCATAGAGACAGATATTAGATTAGTGGTTGCCTAGGGCTGGAGGGAGCAGAGAATGAGAATGGGGAGTACAGGATTTCCTTTTGTGATGATGAGAAATTCTGGAACTACATAGTGGTGATGGTTACACAGTAATGTGAATGCACTGAATGCCACTGAATTGTGCACTCTAAAATTACAGTGGTGAATTTTATCACAATCACACACACACACACACACTCCTGCTCATTTAATAGATGGGTTAAGAGCAGTTATCTTTTCATTGTTCCCTGTCTCAGGGGAACTCATTCAATCTTTCACCATAAAGTATGTTGTTAGCTGTAGTTTTATTTCAGAATTGCCCTTTGTCAAGTTTAAGAAGTTCACTTCTGTTCTTAGTTTTCTGGGCATTTTTATCGTGAAGGATTATTGATTTTTTTCAAATGCTTTTTCTGCATCTATTGAGCTGATTACTTGATTTTTTTTTTTTTTTTTTTGCGGTACACGGGCCTCTCACTGTTGTGGCCTCTCTGGTTGCGGAGCACAGGCTCCGGACGCGCAGGCTCAGCGGCCACGGCTCACGGGCCCAGCCGCTCCGCGGCATGTGGGATCCTCCCGGACCGGGGCACGAACCCATGTCCCCTGCGTTGGCAGGCGGACTCTCAACCACTGCGCCACCAGGGAAGCCCCATTACTCTTGTTTTAGATTAATATTCCAAGGGTTTTTAGTAAACATATTTACCACAGTTGAAATTTACAGGACCCTTGTTTTTGTCTTTTTTTTTTAATTGATTTTAATTTTTTACTGAAGTATCATTGACTTACAATATTAGTTTCAGGTGTGCAACATAGTGATGCAGTATTTTTATAGATTACAAAATGATCATGATAAGTCTAGTTAACATCTGTCACCAAAGTTATTACAATATTATTGACTATATTTCTTATGCTGTACGTTACATTCAGTGACTTATTTGATAGCTAGAAGTCTGTAACCTCTTAATCTTCCTCGAATACTTCATTTATCCCTCACACCCTCCCCTCCGGCAACTACCAGTTTGTTCTCTGTATCTATGAGTCTGTTTCTGTTTTATAATGTTTGTCCATTTATTTTGTTTTTTAGATTCCACATATGAGTGAAATCATATGATATTTGTCTTTCTTTGTCTGACTTATTTCATTTAGCGTAATACCCTCTAGGTCCATCCATGTTATTGCAAATGGCAAGATTTCCTTCTTTTTTATGGCTGAGTAATATTCCATTATGTGTGTCTATCTCATATCTTCTTTATCCATTCATCCGTTGATGGACACTTAAGTTGCTTCCATATCTTGGCTAGTGTAAATAATGCTGCAGTGAACATAGGCGTGCATGTATCTTTTTGAATTAGTGTTTTTGTTTTCTTCAGGTAAATACCCAGAAGTGAAATTGGTGAATAATATAGTAGTTGTATTTTCAATTGATTTAGGACTCTCCATATTGTTTTTTGTAGTGGCTGTACTAATTTACAGTCCCACCAACAGTGTATGAGGGTTCCCTTTTCTCCACATCCTCTCAGCACTTGTCACTTGTTTTTTTTAATAATAGACAGCCAGCTGTTCAGACACGTGTGAAGTAATATCTCATGTGGTTTTGATTTGCATTTCCCTTGTGATTAGTGACGTTGAGCATCTTATCATGTGTCTGTTGGACATCTGTATGTCTTCTTTGGAAAAATGTCTATTCAGGTCCTCTGCTCATTTTTCAATTGGGTTGTTTTTTGCTGTTGAGTTGTATGAGTTTTTTGTCTATTTTGGGTATTAACCCCTTATCGAATATATCATATGCAAGTATTTTCTCCTATTCAGTAGGCTGCATTTTCATTTTATTATGTTGAGGTGTGGTATCTTCTATACCCATTTTGTTGAGAGTTTTTACCCTACATGGGTTGAATTTTGTCAAAAGATTTTTTTGCATCTTTTGAGATGATAGTATGATTTTTCCTTCAGTTATTTAATGTGGTGTATCACATTGATTGATTTGCAGATAGAGTGATCTTAATCATGGTGTATCATTCTTTTAATGTATTATTGAATTCAGTTTGCTAATATTTTGTTAAGAATTTTTGCATCTATGTTCATCAGTGATATTGGCCTATAATTTTTTTTTTTTGTGATACCTTTGTCTGGTTTTGGTATCAGGGTGATCCTGGCCTCATAGAATGAGTATGGAAGTATTCCTTCCTCTTCAATTTTTTTGGAATAGTTGAAGAAGAATAGATGTTAACTCCTTTTTAAATGTTTGTTGGAATTCACCTGTGAAACTCTCTAGTCCTGGATGTTTTTTGGTGGGAGGTTTTTTTTTTTTAACTGATTAAATTTCCTTAGGGTAATTGGTCTGTTCCTGATTCAGTCTTGGAAGATTGTCCATTTTTAAGAATTTGTCCATTTCCTTTAGTTGTCCATTTTATTGGAGTATAATTGTTCATAGTAATCTCTTATGCTCCTTTGTATTTCTGGTATTTTTTTTTTTTAGGTTTTTTTTTTCCTTTTGCAGTACGCGGGCCTCTCACTGTTGTGGCCGCTCCTGTTGCGGAGCACAGGCTCAGCGGCCATGGCTTACAGGCCCAGCCGCTCTGCGGCATGTGGGATCCTCCTGGACTGGGGCACGAACCCTTGCCCCCTGCATTGGCAGGCGGACCCTCAACCACTGTGCCACCAGGGAAGCCCGGTTTATCAATTTTTTAGATTTTTTTCTAAGAAGCAGTTTTTAGTGTCTTGATCTAAATCAGATCAAGTTTTTAGTGTCATTGATCTTTTGTTTTTGTAGTCTCTGTTTCATTTAGTTCTGCTCTGATCTTTATTAGTTCTTTCCTTCTACTAACTTTGGGTTTTGTTTGTTTTTTTTTAGTTCCTTTAGATATAAGGTTATTTATTTGAGACTTTTCTTGTTTCCCGAGGTAGGCTTGTATTGCTATAAACCTCCCTCTTAGAGCTACTTGCCCTACATCCCATAGATTTTGGAACACTATGTTTCATTTTCATTTTTCTAAAGATATTTTTAAATTTCCCCTTTGATTTTTTCATTGACCCATTGGTTCGTTTGTAGCATATTGTTTAGACTCCATGTGTTTGTGTTTTTTGCAGTTTGTTTCTTGTAGTTGATTTCTAATCTCATAGTGTTCTGGTTGGAAAAGATGCTTTATGAGATTTCAATATTCTTAAATTTGTTAAGACTTGTTTTGTGGCCTCACAAGTGGTCTGTCCTGGAGAGTATTCCATTTGCACTTGAAAAGAATGTATTTTACTGCTTTTGAATGGAATGTTTTATATATATATAATTACTTGGTCGAATGTGTCATTTAAGACCAGTGTTTCCTTCCTGATTTTCTGTCTGGATGATGTGTTCATTGATGTAAGTGGAGTGTTAAAGTTCCCTGCTCTTGTAGATTTTGCTTGTTTGTAAAACTCTTTATCTCTTCTTCAGATCTGAATCGTAGCCTTGCTGGGTAGAGTACTGTTGCTTGTAGTTTTTTCCCTTTCATCACTTTGAATATATTGTGCTACTCCCTTCTGGCCTGCAAAATTTCTGCTGAGGAGTCAGCTAGCAGTCTTGTGGAAGTTCCCTTGTATGTAACTAGTGCTTTCCCTCCTGCTGCTTTTAAGATTTTATCTTTCTCTTTAATTTTTGCCATTTTAGTTATAATGTGTCTTGCTATGGACCACTTTGGATTCATCTTGTTTGGGACTCTTTCTTCCTCTTGGACTTGGATGTCTGTTTCCTTCCCCAGACTGGGGATGTTTTCAGCTATTATTTCTTTAAATAATAATAAATTTCTTCTGCCCTTTTTTCTGTCTCTTCCTGCTGGGATCCCCATAACGTGAATTTTAGTAGGCTTGACGTTGTCTCACAGGTGCCTGAAACTATCCTCATTTTAAAAAATTCTTTTTTCTGTTCAGCTTGGGTGATTTCCACTACTCTGTCTTCTGGTTCACTTATCTGTTCCTCTGTATCAGTCTACTGTTGATTCCTTCTAGTGTATTTTTTTATATCAGTTATTGTTTTCTTCAGCTCTGTTTGGTTCTTCTTTACATTTTCTAACTCTTTGTTAAACTTTTCACTTCGTTCATCCATTCTTCTCGGAGTTTGTTGAGCATCTTGATGATCATTACCCCAGACTCTTTATCAGGTAGATTGCTTACCTCCACTTCACATAGTTCTTCTGGGGTTATGTCTTCTTCCTTTCTTTGGAACCTATTTCTCTGTCTCCTCATTTTGCCTAATTCTGTGTGTTTATTTCTGTGTGTTAGGTCAGTCAGTTACATGTCCCAATCCTGGAGAAATGACCTTATGTAGGAGATGTCCTGTGGGGCTCAGCAGCACATTCCCCTCTTGTCACCAGAGCTGTACACTCTAGGGGTGCCCCCTGTGTGGACTGCACGGGTCCTTCTGTTGTGGTGGGACTGACTACTATGGGTGTGCTGGTAGGTGAGGCTGGCCCCTGGCCCAGTTGACTGCCAGGCCCTCCCTTGTGCAGTGGCTGGATGCCCACTGGTGGGCAGGGTTGGATCCCATCCAGCTTGGTGTGCAGCCCCGGGGGGCGGGGGGTCTCATGGCTGGTGCTGGCCCATTGGTGAGCGGGGCCAGGTCCTACCACAACCCTTGTCTTTGAAATTTCATCCCAGGATCATTCAACAAATAACTGTGACCATTAAAGGCCGTGGTGGATAGGCAGATTTTCACATTTTAGCTTTGTTATGAATGACTTTGCCATATTTGGTAAGAAAGAAGTAAAAAGAACCCTTGAGTTTGCCCTTTATTTAATTCATAAAACAAAGAAAAAATTAAAAAAAAACCCATCCAAACTGCCTTTTACTGAGTACGAGGCTATCCTTCAGGATTTAAAGCAGTTTCAGGTTTGACCATTCATCCTCAGTTATCCTGTGTGTAAGGTTAGGTGGTATCCAACTCACTTAAAAGCTGATGAAAGTCATATGACCCAGCAAATAAGCTGGCAGGAAAGAGCCGTTTTTAGACCTCATCTGGTGCTTTCATATACTTTAAATGCTGACATTTTTTTACCTATGAGTTACATAAACAAAACCTTAGATCAACGTGTTTCATTTGATGCAATTCTTAAGAAAAATGTCAGTGGGATAGACTTTGTGAAAGAAGAGTAATGCAAGTATGTATGGTGATGGTAGAAAGATATTATTTTGTAGAACAGATTTATTACAGCAGAGTTGGCTGACAAAAGTATTTCAATGAAGCAAACTTGTAGGATTTCCCTACTGACTTCTATTTTTCCTTGAAATGTGATGAGATAAAAACTGAGCATCTGGTAACATGCTGGTGACACAGTGCCTAGTGTGGCTTTTGTTTACTGGAGCACCAGTGGGAGTTTTATCTGTGGGATATTGTCATTCCAATTTAGCAGTTTGTTTTGTTTTTACAGTATGTTCCACCATCTCATTTCGACCGCCAGCTGTTTCTGGGTTCCTCCTTCCTGTCTCCTTTTGTTTATATTCTATCTCAGAAAAAGTCAAAACTCTGAAGCTTTTCTTCCTTGAGTGAGAATGAAGTGACAAATAGGTCCAAAGCAAAAACAGACCTCACCACAGTAGGTCCTGTGTCAGCCAGGTTAGGGAGCTGAGAAATTAGAGAGTCACCCACATTGTGTGATTGCAGAAGGTACTGAGCAATACCCTCTGCTCAGAAAAGACACCTAACTTATTGTTCTGTCATAGTGCCTACATCCCAGACATGAGATCTATTTCTTTAAATCGACCTTCACATTCAAGAGTCTGTTATTGAAATGTAATGACTCCTGGAAGGAGTCGTTTGTTTGTTTTTGTTTAACCAACTAGCTTTGGCCTAGTGGAGATGAGTTGAGAGCTCTTTGGGAGTAAAACATTCTAGGAGAAGGGAGGTGATTGCTTTGAGGGACTGTTTTCATGATTCTTCTATGAATGCTGTAATTGAATGTTTTTAATTAGAATTTTTTCAGTGGCTCTGATAAACACCTTGAAGTCCTTCTACTCTGTTTTTTTTTTTTTAAGTGTTGCTTGATTTTTTTTAAAGCAATTACTTTTCCAAGAATGAAAGATATGATATGTGACAGAAAATGAAATAGGAGTAGGCAAAATAATTTCACCTAATTCACAATTTAAGGAAGTCTTACCCGTTGTATTGTCTTTTAAATGTCATGTCACAAAATGAAAAATTAGAGTTACTTTGCTTGGAGTAAATGCCCTTATTAATTTGATTTGGATTTACTTATAGATAGGAATGACTAGAGTTGATTTCTTCAGAGGATTGCCTGCTTTGATTTTGTATTGGCGTCTGCCAGGCCAAGAAGCTTAACTAATACTTTCCTGGTGTGTTATAATGCTTTGTATTTCTGTTACTAGTTCCCTCAATCATTTCCTTATTGGAAATCAAAAGTGTCTGGCAATTACAGAAATAACTTACCTGATCACAGTCTGCCTCAGGGGCTTGGGTAGGACAAAGGAAACGGTGACTGTTTTCCATTTCATTTTGGGAAATCCACATATGATAGCTGTTGCTATGTGTACATTAGGAAAATAGTTATCTGAAGCAGACAACTCACCTTGGAGAGTTTCTAAACTTACCCAAAGAGTCTATTCTAAGAGATCAAAAATTTAGCAGTTGCCTTAAGATAGTTGCACTTCCCTAGTTTTACGTAAATTACTACCTCTTCCAAAAGTTGATTGCACGTAGCTTTACTGCCTGAAATTTGCTTTCTCAAAAGCACATTTCATTTTTTAAATGAAATTGTTACATGACATTCATCATTTTTCAATTTTATCATAGCTTCTAAAGTGACTCATGATTAATAGTGGAATTTAAATATCGAACTGAAAAATCAAAGTGTGAAATTCTGGATGAAAAGCAAATTTTAAAAAGAATGCTGTGGGACTTCCCTGGTGGTGCAGTGGTTAAGAATCTGCCTGCCAATGCAGGGGACATGGGTTCAAGCCCTGGTCCGGGATGATCCCACATGCTGCAGAGCAACTAAGCCCATGTGCCACAACTTCTGAGCCTGTGCTCTAGAGCCCACGAGCCACAACTACTGAGCCCACGTGCCACAACTACTGAAGCCCGCATGCCTAGAGCCCGTGCTCCGCAACAAGAGAAGCCACCGCAGTGAGAAGCCTGCGCACTGCAATGAAGAGTAGCCCCTGCTCACTGCAACTAGAGAAAGCCCGAGTGCAGCAATGAAGACCCAGTGCAGCCAAAAATAAATAAATAAATGAATAAATAATAAAAAAAAAAAGAATGCTGTAGTTGTAATGGTAATGGTCATGGTGGTGCTCATCTTTGGAAAAACTATGTATAGAAGCAACAGTTAAATCATTGATATTTTTGGTATATACTTAATTAAGTGTTTAGTTTTTGTAAAAGTAAGTCATTTGGATTTAAAACTATTTTTAAGAAAGTTCTAGTTACAGATTTAAAAACCCAACTCTTTAGCCAATGTTCTAAGGTGTATTTATTTGAATAAATGAATTATAAAGTTTTTGAAAAGTCTGTCAATTGATATTAATATCAGTATATTAATAGGGCTAGACATTCCATTATTTTATAATGCTCCTGATTTTAATACCGATTTCTGAATGATACAGGACAGATGTCATTTTTATGACAATTCACAGTTTAGGAAGTTATAGCCAATTATCTTTATAGGTATATATACTATATTTTGTTTCATTTGTAGAAAGTGTAATTGGTTCCTGAGTCTAGAGTAAGTTTACTTACATTTGAATCTGGGCTGATGCACTTAACCTAAGTGTCACTTCAGACAAGCTAAACTGTGGCTAAGTTTTCTCATCTGTAAAATGGGTTGACAACAGTACCCATTTGATAGGCTTATTGTGAGGAATAAATGTATTAATTAGCAATAATGAATTACCCTAAGCTCTTCCTGTTGTGCCAGATACATAGTAAGAGGGCATTAAACAATTATCATTATTACTTGATTATAAAGACTGTATTATCCAATAATGCTGGAGTCATAGAGATCTGGGTTTAATCCCTAATCCTAGACTTATCAGTTAAGTGACCTTGGACAAGTTAGTTAACCTTTTTGATCTCAGTGTTAACATAAATATAATAGGATTGTTGTACTGGGTAAGCTTATCTCATGTAACTTAGCACATCTTTTGGTTGGATTAGATATGATAAATGGCAGCTCAAAAAAGAATGTAGTTTTCTCCTTTTTCATTTCTAATTTTACTGATTTGCATCTTCTCTGTTTTCTTCTTGATGAGTCTGGCTAAAGGTTTATCAGTTTTGTTATCTTCTCAGAGAACCAGCTTTTAGTTTCATTGATCTTTGCTATTGTTTTCTTCATTTCTATTTCATTGATTTCTTCTCGGATCTTTATGATTTCGTTCCTTCTGCTGACTTTGGGTTTTCTTTGTTCTTCTTTCTATAGTTGCTTTAGGTATAAGGTTAGATTGTTTACTTGAGATTTTTCTTGTTTCTTGAGGTGAGATTGAATTGCTATAAACTTCCCTCATAGAACTGCTTTTGTGGCATCCCATAGGTTTTGGGTTGTTGTGTCTTTGTTGTCATTTGTTTCTATGCATTTTTTAATTTCTTCTTTGATTTCTTCAGTGATCTCTTGGTTATTTAGTAGTGCACTGTTTAGCCTCCATGTATTTGTGTTTTTTACAGTTTTTTTCCTGTAATTGATTTCCAGTCTCATAGTGTTGTGGTCAGAAAAGATGCTTGATATGATACCAGTTTTCTTAAATTTTCCAAGGCTTGATTTGTAGCCCAAGATGTGATCTATCCTGGAGAATGTTCTGTGTGCACTTGAGAAGAAAGTGTATTCTGCCCCTTTTGGGTGGAATGTCCTATAAATACCAATTAAATCTAACTGGTCTATTGTGTCAGTTAAAGCTTGTGTTTCCTTATTTATTTTCTGTTTGGATGATCTGTTCATTGGGGTGTTAAAGTCCCCTACTATTGTGTTACTGTCGATTTCCCTGTTTATAGTTGTTAACATTTGTCTTACTTATTGAAGTGCTCCTATGTTGGGTGCATAAATACTTAAAATTGCTATATATTCTTCCTGGGTTGATCCCTTGATCATTATGTAGTGTCCTTCCTTATCTCTTGTAACAGTCTTTATTTTAAAGTCTGTTTTATCTGATATGAGTATTGCTACTGCAGCTTTCTTTTGATTTCTGTTTGCATGGAATATCTTTTTCCATCCCTTCACTTTCAGTCTGTATGTGTCCCTAGGTCTGAAGTGGGTCTCTTGTAGACAGTTGTGCATGTGTATGCACAACTGACACCACAGAAATACAAAAGATTATAAGAGACTACTGCAAACAACTATATGTCAATAAAATGGACAACCACAAAGAAATGGACAAATTTTTGGAAAGGTACGAATTTCCAAGACTGAACCAGGAAGAATTAGAAAACATAAACAGACCTATCACAAGTAATGAAATTGAAATTGTAATTAAAAATCTTCTAACAAACAAAAGTCCTGGACCAGATGGCTTCATAGGCGAATTCTGTCAAACATTTAGAGAAGAGCTAACACCTGACCTTCTCAAACTCTTCCAAAAATTGCAGAAGGAGGAACACTCCCAAATTTATTCTACAAAGCCACCATCACCCTGATACCAAAACCAGACAAAGATATCACAGTAAAAGAAAATTACAGACCAATATCACTGATGAACGTAATGCAGAAATGCTCAACAAAATACTAGCAAACAGAATCCAGCAACACATTAAAAGGATCATACACCATGATTAAGTGGGGTTTATCCCAGGAATGCAAGGATTCTTCAGTATACATAAATCAATCAATGTGATACACCATATTAACAAATTAAGGAATAAAAACCATCTGATCATCTCAGTAGATGCAGAAAAAGACATTTCAACTACATGAATCAAATGACAGGATTTTCTAAGTTGAAACTTAAAAACAGAAACCCGTGGTTAGGACCAAGAATGAGATTCCTCTAACTAATTTAGGCATCAACAGTTGGAATTTAGACCAAACAAATAATATAACAAGCAAGACCCATTCAGAAATGAGTATCATACAAACACAGTTCTGTTCCAAGTGTGGGAAAGTATCAGGAAGTTGGGAGATCTCCTTTTGTTCCTGGAGTCTTACTGAGCTTGAGAAGAAAAGCCAGTTGAGGAAACCTGGTAGAGAAGAAGGCAGGCGCTGATTCAGAGGAAGAACTCTATTTTTGCCCTCATATCATCTTCTTTTCGTGTTAAGACCTCTTAGAAGAAGTTCCAGCGTGCTTAGGAGTGCGCCGCCGCCTCACTGCACTGGGAGCTGTCCCTCCCGTCATCCGTCTGGACCTTTCTGGGGCTGCCTGGGGAATGGGCAGTAGGAAGCCTTCCCTGGGCAGGTTTTTAAAATTGGAACTGAGAAAAGTAAACCCGTCTCTGAGTTCCTAAAATGTAGCATGTATGGCCTATGGTGTGTCAGCAACGTGTTTCCCAGCACGGTTTCAGAGAGGAGGAAGCCGCTTTGCAAAGAGAAAGAGAAGAGGGAAGCTGTCGTGGAGAAGAGCGAGGGGGCAGGCTGGGGGTGTTCGACTTGTCTGTGGTTCTGCTGTGTATGAGGCTCACCATGCACCGTCCTGTCCACGTGTTCCTGAGAGGCACACCTTCCTTAAGTTCTCTTAGCACAAGTCCTGTTAAGAAATCCAGTCTGAGCTGGGTTTGTATCCCCTGCAACCTAGGATCCAAATTATTTTATTTTCACCTATTTCTCTCCAGTTATTTGGATGTTAAATTCAAATTAACGTGAGAGAAATATTGGAACAATAATAGCAATGAATCGTGCTTATAGTATGCCTGGCACTATTTTTTGCACTTTACTTATATTAACTTATTTAATCCTCAGAATGATCCAGTGAAGATCCTGTGGTAATATCTCCATTTTATATATGAAGCACAGTGAGATTAAAGAATTTGTCCAATTTTATATGTATATATTAGCACCAACATTCAAACCCAAATGGCCTGGCCCTGCCATGCTGTAACCACTACTGTCTCTGCCTCTGACTGGTGTGCTTCTTTCCTTCCCTCCCAGCCTTTTGTCTGTCCCACTCTGGCTGCAGTGTCATCTCACAATTATTAAATGAGCAGACGAAACAGAAGTGCCTGTTTTGAAAGCAATAGCCCCATTTCGTCAGTTCATGTGTTTGTGATCACAGCTGGGCTTATTCCCCTCTGCATTTATGAATTCTGTCACTCCTCACCCAACAGCGTCTGGATACAGACTGTTCAGTCTGGAAGGTACAAGATAAGTTGGGCACAGAACTTACTCTGAAAGCAGTGCCAAGTAGCTGTGTGACTATTCTCAGATTTTAAGGTCAGCTCATCATCTAGGAATTAAATTTCACTGGGAAGTTAATGTTCTCAGAACGTCTGGGACTGGTGTGTTCTAGATTAAGACATTTCCCCCATTGTTTACAGATATTTCAGCCTCTCAAAAAGCTCATCAGTCACACACACACACAGACACATACACACATTTATCCACGTGCCTCCCTCCATCAACAACTGGAAGTTGTCACAATTCACGCATCACCAGAGATTTGCTTTGATGTCCCTGCCATCTTCCAGTAAAATCTGCGTGATCTCGTCTGCATCTTGTGGCCTGGCCTTTTGTTGCCTGGTGAATTTCATCATTGTCATGTGATGCTCTCTGTGCTCACCTTTCTTCACTTTTTATAAGGTCATCATTTAAAAATATATGATCATAAAAGGCTTGTTTCAAACAGTTCTGTTCCTTGAATATCAAGGTGTTCAGTCTCCAGGTAGGTATTCTGATATTCACAGTGTCGCTGAAGATGTCATGGCTGAGAAGGTTTCTTTGGAAGTGATCTTCAAGGATGGGTGTGTGTGTGTGGCTAATAGGGTGGGGTTAATGCTTGTTGAGTGAGTTATTTTGTGAACCATCAATGGGCCTGATTTTCCTGGGAACTTGTGTTTCTTTAAATACTTGTCAGATTATTAGTGCCTCTTGTTCTAAAATGTCATGATCATAGTATAGTGATTGCTTATGCGTCAGTGTTTTATAAAGAGTTGCTTTTTATTTTAAAAGACTGTGTGGAAAAATCTGCTGAAACCCTTCTCTCAGTTAAGCCATATACGAGACTAAGGATTCTGACCATAAGGCTGTGTTAGAATCACTCCCCATAATGAGAAGAGTCACTGATAGGATTGGTTGCGTTGGAAGAAAGGTTGAAAAATAGCGCTTCAGGAAATAAGATGATTCCTAGTTAAAGCTGGAAGATGAGGGCCTAGCTGAAATTTAAAATCAGGCAACCAAGGTTAAGTTTGAGGTAAATATCGTTTACATACAAAAGAATCTGTAATTATATAGCCACCTGATTAAAGGAAGGATTTTTGAATAAAAGATATGCAAGAGGGGACAAGGAAACTTTTGGGGGTGGTGGATATATATGTTCATTGTCTCGATTGGGCTAACGGTCTCTCTGTTGCATAAATGTGTCAGAACACATGTATGAACACATTTAAGTGTACACTTTACACTGTAAACGCATGCAGGTTATTGTGTGTCTGTCACACCTCGATAAAGCTGTTAAAAAGAAAAAAATCATACGGATCCAAATCACAGGAAGCCTTTCAAGTAAAGTGCTCACCAGCGAGTCCTTCCCTCCGCCTGCGCCCTCTAGCCTGGGAGGTGAGCCAGGCTCCATCCCACAGGGGAGACTTGTATTAGCCCCACAAAGAGGAACATGTGATAAATGCAGTGGAGGGTCCACCAAGAGGGATCATTTTTAGAACCACTGCACATTGGGAACTGGGGGGAAATTGAGAGATTCTCTAATACTCTAGGAAAATAGATTTACAGTTTCTAGTGACTTGTCCAAGAGAGTACAGCTATTGATCGGAAAACTAAAGAAAGCAAGTGATTTTGGAGAGGGGGGTCAGTGAGCTGCCCTTGAAGGCAAGCTGAGCTTGGACACGTGTTGCCGTGGAGACGCGCCTCACAGCCAGAAGAGGAAGGTCGCGAGGCATAGAAGCAAAAAGAACAAGGAGCATATGGACAAGACTTTTAGTGACGATACAGAACATGGAGAACAGCAGTGAGAGATACAGTTGGAACCGTTTCCTTTTTAAGGAAAGTAATGAATTGAGTGAACTTTCCATGACCAGCTTCTACAGGGAGGATGATTGTTTTCTTATGTGACACAGATCACTTTCTACTCAAAAGTTCTTATTATTAAATAACATGTGGTACCCCTCAATTCTTATTAATAGTTTTGGAAATTCAGAGTTATAAATACAACCTAAGACAAAAAAAAATCTTACAAAAGTTTGACTGTAATGAAGATACATTTCTAGTTATTTTAAAATTCATTTCAGAATTTTATTAGTAAAAGTACAGACTCTGTCCTAATTATAAATTATAACGTAATACTTTCAGCTGAATAACAAAGGAGTAAAATGTTTTTTGAAAAACATTTCAAAATAAAAAAAATAACATGTATAGGGGTGTCTGTACATATGAGGAATTTGTCTTTTTACTTGAATAAACCAAGTTGCAACACATTATGTAATACTTGCATAAATATGTCATGTAAAAACCTAAATATATCTCCATTTGCATTTATATGACCATAAATGTATCTTTAAAAGGACTGAAAAGATTCACATCAAAGCGGTTACTTCTGGGCTTCCCTGGTGGCGCAGTGGTTGAGAGTCTGCCTGCCGATGCAGGGGACACGGGTTTGAGCCCCGGTCCGGGAAGATCCCACATGCCGCGGAGCGCCTGGGCCCGTGAGCCATGGCTGCTGAGCCTGTGCATCCGGAGCCTGTGCTCTGCAACGGGAGAGGCCACAACAGTGAGAGGCTCGTGTACCATAAAAAAAAAAAAAAAAAAGCGGTTACTTCTGAGGAAGACAATGGGATTGGATGGGCCACCTACAAAATCTGATTCAAAACGTCTCAACATGGAGAACATCTTCAGGTGTTAACTGTGTATTTAAAAATATGTTTCAAAAAGATGCAAAAACAAATATAGTGAGTAACAGACTAAATATTTTAGTGCCTTGAAGCCTAGAAATGGAAAATTAGAAGTGACTATTCTAAAAATCTGTTATGAATGGATTAGTTAGTAAGTGGAATTGTAAATGTATTTATATATATCTCTTCACGTAGTGGAGCGTAAGCTTATAGGTCTCATTTTTCCCGGTGGCAGCACAGGCTAAAAATACAAATGAGTGAACAAAGAATTTAGATAAATGCATAGATGGAAGACCCGTACTGCCTTATAAAGGAAAGTCATTGAGATCTGGGCTGTATTCCTAAATCACAGAAGATTATATTTTCAGGGCTGAAACACTGAGTCACGTGATAACTGAGTATTTCCAGGACAGGTTTATACATGTTCTTCAGGTGTGACCTTCTCAGGCTTTTCCTTGAGCACCTGGTGTTCTGTCTCTTGTGCCCTGAAAGAGTAGGAGGTGATTTTCACCCTCTGGGAGTTCTGAGCTTGGCACTCTTGCCATCCCTTCTGTCTCTGATACTCAGATCACCTGGGAGGGAACCTGCCCTTCCTGGGATTGTAGTATGTTTGGTCCTCAGTGTCCCCATAGGTCTTCAGTGTCTTTAAAGGTATGATTTTTGGTAATTTATTCGGCTTTTTCTAGTTGTTGCAAGAGATGCCTTGCCATGACCTACCACATCTTTCATGGAAGGGAAATCCTGCAGGCTGTGCTTAAAACCTCATCTTGATGTCGCATGTAATCACCGACAGCGTATCTGCCAGGAAGTATTTCACACATAATTTTTCTTTGCCGGCAACTGGGAGCACATGGCCTGTGGGTTGGATTTCCTCAGAAAGAGGGTGTTGTTTGTGCCCTTCCTTCCGGGCTGGGAGCGTACTCTCTGCGGGGCTGCCTCCTCGCTGTCTGCCACAGGCCCCAGCGCACCCGGGCTGTGTTGTGCCTGGCTGCAGCACAGCCTCTGTCCACTGCCTGGGTCCTGGAGCCGCCCCAATCTGTTCTAGCCCTGAGAAAGGAGTGTCCATCCCGCCTCTGTTTCAGCATCTCTGTGGGGGTGATCCCGTCATCTTGGAATTCCTGGAATGTTGTCACCATGGTCCGTCTCCATAGAGACTTCTAGTTTATGTTTTGAAGATTATTCAAAGGGGCTGTAATAATGTATTTCTTTTTTATTCACCACTTCCCTTCCCTTAAACTATAAACTCGTGGTTTGAATTTAGTGCCAGGAAAAGTTCTTTCTTTAGAGTTGACATGTTTTTTACTGTGCAATTATGGCATAATGGCAGCCACACAATTTATTATTCTCTATCTGCCTGTCTATCTATCTATCTATCTCTATCTGTCTATCATCTATCATGTATTAGACCTTAGTATGAGGGTATGCAGAACCTCAGTGGCAGCACTGATGTTATCTTGTAGTCAGAATGTTTACATCTTTTTAGTCCTTGACTTAAAAGTTTTTTACTTTCCTTAGTTATGTCTTTCGTTTTAATCTATTTTAAATCCTTCTGGGAATAGGAGGGATATAAGTCATTTGACACATAAAAGTAATTGTGTAAGAATTAAACATTACACTTCTTAATATAAATTTGGGTTTGCTCAATTAGCATGCAGAGCAACAACAATGGTGAATATTTTAGAATGCTAATCAATAGAACATTTTCTTAAGGCTTATTTGATTATACTATTGAATTCTGCTCACACATATAAATACTTTATAATTCATGAGGCAGACTTTATTCTTATACCAAAACAAATAGAGCCAACATTTATCATCTGTTTATCTCTGAATGCATCATTCCCCTTATCGTTTAGAATAATCTTGGGAGATAGAAAATATCCTTAGGAAAATTGAGAGAAAATTGAACAGCGTGTCTTTGAGCTCAGGGTTCCACAGTTTGTTGCATTACATTTTAAATGGAGCCAAGATTATTCACTATTTATACCTTTGTTGTTAGACAGAGATTGCTTTCTATCATCATTTGTTCAGAAACAGAAGACATCTGGTAGTAGATTGTGCTGAAATCATTTGGCTGGGAAAAAAAGGAAAAAAGTATCCGTTTAACAGCCTGCCAGATGGTTGACAAAGAATGCCTTCACTAATTTGTGGGACAATTATTCTTAAGTACTGGGCTGTTCCTGAGAACAAAATGCTCAGATGAGCAGAGAGCTTCAGACAAAAAATGTAGCCATACTGTAATGATTCCATAGGCGTTACCCAACTTTTCATTCCTCGATTAATTCGCTTTAGAGCACAGGTTTTCTGAGTGAAGAGAGAGTGGAGTACGTTGGATTTCAAATCCAATATCTTGATAATACTATATTGTTAACTAAATTTTAAGCATCGAATCCTTCCCAGTTTTCACACTTACCTGAAAGGGAATGTGATCTAAGATTGACACAAGCGCATGGTTATCCAGAGCAGACAAAGTCCCTTTTAGGATACTTTGAGCTTGATCGTAGTCTCCATGTGCATCTTCGGCTGATGCTATCTTTTTATCCTCCCTGGATTAATTTAAAAGTGAGAATCATGTTACGGATAAGAAGCCGCTCTTTTCCTTTGTCTTGGCAGGAGCTAGAAAGAAGTACTTTGTTGTTTTTTTTTGAAAGCCTTAATTCTAGATATTGTTTGCTGGGTTTCTACCCTCCTGGATGTTAGCTGCTCTGGAAGCTTTGCCGGAAAAACCCAGAGCTGTCCTGCCACCTTCTGCATGATGCAAGGCAGAGTCAGGGGCTTTGGTGTCAGAGCCAGGGTCCCGTCTTCGCCCTGACAATATTGCTATATGCTCTGGGGAAATGACCTAGTCCCCCTAAATTTCAGTTTCACGTAGGGTTGTTTTTGAGGATTAAATGAGAAAGTATGTTAAATGTTCGGTAAGTGGTAGCAAGAGTAATGATGATAATAATTATCTGCCACCATGATAAACACCCATCCTTCCCTGTTTACCTTCTCTATTAAAATGCATAAATATTTCTACTAGTAAACCTCTAAATATGGTTTCTCGCTCCTGTCTCTCTTCCATGAACACAGATTTAAGTGTCTATCCTGTCTTTGTCATTAAACACTGTCTGTGTCTATCTCAGCTTAGGCTGCCGTAACCAAATACCATGGACTGGGTGGCTTTACAAACAGAAATCTGTGCTTGCTTCGGCAGCACGTATACTAAAATTGGAACGACACAGAGAAGATTAGCATGGCCCCTGCGCAAGGTTGACTTGCAAATTCGTGAAGCGTTCCATATTTTTGAACTGCTTTGTAACTAATCAAGATTAATTAATAATTAATATCAGCACTTCCGCTTTTACCCATGAAATAACATTGTGCCCCACAAACTGACATTTGGGGTTTCAACTGAGAATGTGAGCCTTTTTAAAGCAGGAAAGAAGATGTTGATGTAAAAGAAAGTACAAAATAAATTGAGCTTTTTTTTCTTTATAAATTAAAAAAAACAACCCCCCCCAAACTCAGAAATTTATTTTCTCATAGTTCTAGAGACTAGATGTCCAAGATCAAGGTGCCAGCATGATTGGTTTCTAGTGAAGGCTCCCTCCTTGGGTTGAGAAACTGCCACCTTCTTGCTGTGTCCTCACCAGAGCAAGCTTTCTAGTGTCTCTCCTTATAAGGGCCACTATTCCCAGCATGAGGTTCCCACCCTCAGGACCTCTCCTAAACCTAATTACCTCCCAAAGGCCCATTCTCTAATACTGTCATGTTAGGTTGGGCCTCAGCAGGGCCATCCTCCCTTTACCTTGTAAGTTCTCAGTGCCCAGTGCAGTGCTGCCCTGGGGACAGGAAGTCACATTGTACTGTTGCCTAATTAAGTGACCGGTTCAATCTCTGAACTTCTCAGAGTGACACAGGAGCTCCACTAGTGTAAACTGCAGACATGCTAAGTCAGAAAAAACCTAAGGTTCCAGGATCACCTGAAAAACTAGGAGACAGCAGCACCACCACTGTTCTCAGAAAGAATAACACTTTCTCTGGTGGCACTTCAGGGGAAATGATTCCACTCTAGGCAGTAGAGCGTGGTGGTTAAAAACACAGACTACAGAGTTCAGATGGCCTGAGTTTAAATGCCAGCTCTACCACTTCCGAGCTGTGTGAACTTGGGCCTCAATTTTCCCATCTTTAAAGTGAGGATAAGTAGCTTTCTCATAGAGTGGTTGTGAAGATTAAATGATGCATGCACGCACACACACACACACACACACACACAGTCTCTCACACTCGGTGAGTGCTTAGAGCAGTCTCTGGCACACAGTAAGTGCTATGTAAATGTAAGCTGTTGTTATTATTCATTTGGGGAGACAGGCCTGTGACTGTGTGTCCCTGTCATCTGCTTTTCTGCATATCTACAGGTGGACCAGAGCCCAGGATACTGATGCCAGCATGACTCCCACTGATTAAGCACATTCCTTTTTTTTTTTTAAATTGAAGTATAATTGATTTACAACATTGTGTTAATTTCTGCTGTACTGCAAAGTGATTCAGTTATACATATATACATTCTTTTTTATATTCTTGTCCATTATGGTTTATCACAGGATATTGAATATAGTTCCCTGTGCTCTACAGTAGGACCTTGTTGTTCATCCATCCTATATATGCTAGTTTGCATCTACTAATCCCAAACTCCCACTCCTTCCTTCCCCCACACTCCTCCCCCTTGGCAACCGCAGGTCTGTTCTCTATGTCTGTGAGTCTGTTTCTGTTTCATAGATAGCTTCCTTTGTGTCATATTTTAGATTCCACATATAAGTGATATCATTTGGTATTTGTCTTTCTCTTTCTGACTTACTTCACTTAGTACGAGAATCTCTAGGTCTGTCCATGTTACTGCAAATGGCATTATTTCATTCTTTTTTCATGGATGAGTAGTATTCTATTGTATATATGTACCACACCTTCTTTATCCATTCGTCTGTCAGTGGACATTTAGGTTGTTTCCGTGTCTTGGCTATTGGGAATAGAAGCATATTCCATTCGTGAGCATCTCTCATCTTCAGTCTCTTCGGACAAATGAAAAGGAGTTAGTATTCATCTCTAGGCTCTCGGATTAAAACGAATGTGTGTTTTTCTGTTTTACTTGTCTGTGAAGTGCTGAGGGGCATACACACAATTAAGGAATTTATCCAGGGGATGATATTTGATTCCAATTTATCCTACTTTTATGAGTTTTGCCTTTTTTCTTTCTTTTTCAAGAATCTGTACAGCCAAGCCAATTTTAGTTATTGATGAAAATACATACTGTTATCATTTTAGGTTGTTAGTCAACACACTATGGTCATTTACTTGCAAATGTAAAATTTAGGGATGGGGAAAAAAAGACTTTGATCTGGACTATTACAAAAGTCTGTGTTTTATTGACCTCAGCTCTAATTTTGCAGTAAATATGTAGATGACTAAGAAAGTGGAACTAAATGCTGTTTGCCATTCCATGTGGTTTTTCCAGTTGAGAAGTGGCCCAGCAGAATCTGTGCATCGTGTGATTATGTTTTTAATAACAATAGCTATCTTTCATTGAACACGAAATGTACCTTTTGTTGATACATAGTTATCATGTGCAAGGCATTTTATATATACATGTATGTTGTTTTTGAAAAAGACATTTTAGCCATGCCAGGGTATCTGCTTAGGATGTAGGAAGTAGACTTTACCCCTTTTCTCTTATATCTATTGGAGTTTCGTTGCTACCCTAGGAGCAGAGGGAGAAACCCTCCATTATGAATCCATCTGTAACCATAAATTTGCATAGAAGTAGAGGAGTTTCCTCTGAGGAAAGGGGCCCATAATGATGCCTTTCTTTTGGAATCCAAAGTTGTTAAACATTTTTAATTAACTTACGTAGCCTTCATTTTTTCTTGCCTGCAGGGAAGAGCAGTGACACTCTTGAGAGTGAATCCATCGCTACCAGAGTATATGTGTCTAGTGGGTGAGGTTCTGTCTCAGGGCTGGAGGCTAAAGGGAAGCTCTGGTTGTGAGACCGTGAATTAGCTGACCTTGGAAGCACATAATTCCAGTCCAAACACTCTCACCAAGAGCAGTGTGTGTGTTATTGAATAAGAGACCTTATCCCATTTGGCACCCAGGCCAGTGTTGTCATGGAGTGCTCCTGTCTGAGCTTGTCTTTTAAACAAGGTGCTGCATTTATCAAACCTTAAGGAATGATGACAGTCTAAGGATGTTGCTAGGAGTTGTACCCCAGCTGTGGTGGAGGCACCCAGGACCCCAGTTTCAGTGACTGTGGCACCAAAGGCAACAGGAGCTGTTGGTCTTTAATCTTTAAGAGGAAGAGTGCTCTCATTCTTACTTGGGTTAACGTTTTGGGCATGTTAACATTTCGGAAGAGGGTCAGGCATGTGATTGTGTGGTCCCTTATGCGGAGTTTGGCCAGCCTCAATTCTCAGTCATGAAGCTACAATGACCCAGGGATCTGCTGGAGCAGTGACATGGCATTTACCGATCAATAGGCCATGAAGAATTGGACAAATTATTGATATTTTGACATATTTGTTGTAGGTTGTCAGTATACAGTATTTTCCTCAATTTTATGATTGTTTCAATTCGGTAACATTTAAGTATCATAACTGAGGTAAAGGAGAAAGAGCTTTGATTGATTTAGTGCCAGAATAATTATGATGTTGAAATTAAACTGATGTTCCCTAAGAGAATGATTGTCTGGGTAAGCACACCTCTCATATTGTCTATTTATTAAGACACAGAGTGCTCTTTGAAACATTTAAAAATGCATTACACCCAGCAAACAGAAGTTCAGGACCAGATGGCTTCACTGATGAATTCTAACAAACATTTAAAGAAGAATTAATACTAATCCTTCTCAAACTTTTCTAAAAAATAGAAGAGAAGGGAACATTTTCAAACTCATTTTTCAAGGCCAGCATTACCCTGACAGCAAAACTAGACACTACAAGAAAATAAAATTATAGGCCAATATCCCTGATGAACATTGATGCAAGAAAATCCTCAACAAAATATCAGCAAACTGAATTCGACAGTACATTAAAAGGATCATACACTATGATCAAATTGGATTTATTCCAGGGACACAAGGATGGTTCAACATCTTCAAATCAGTGTGATATACCACATTAACAAAATGAAGGATAAAAATCATATTGGGCTGGCCAAAAAGTTTGTAACATCTTACAGAAAAACCCAAATGAACTTTTGGGCCAACCCAATACAGTCATCACCGTAGATGCAGAAAAAGCATTTGACAAAATTCAACATCCATTCATGACAAAAATTCTCAACAAAGAGGTATAGAGGTAATGTACCTCAGCATAATAAAGACCACATATAACAAGCCCACAGGTAACATCATACTCAATAGTGAAAAGCTGAGAGTATTTCCTCTAAGATCAGGAACAAGACAAGAATGGTCACTCTTACTACTTTTATTCCACATAATATTGGAAGCCGTACCACAGCAATTAGACAAGAAAAAGAGGTAGAAGTCATCCAGATTGGAAAGGAAGAAGTAAAACGGTCTCTCTTTGTAGCTGACATGGTATTATACATAGAAAACCCTAAAGACTCCACCAAAAAACCTGTTGGAACTAATAAACAAATTTGGTAAAGTTGGAAGATACAAAATCAATATACAAAAATTAGTTTCATTTCTATATACTAATAACGAACTATCAAAGAGAAATTAAGAAATCAGTCCCATTTACAATTGCATCAAAAAGAATAAAATACTGGGTATAAAGTTAACCAAGGAAACATAAGACACCAATGAAAGAAATTGGAGGAGACACACATAAATGAAAAGATACTCTGTGTCCATGGATTGGAAGAATTCATATTGTTAAAATGCCCATACTGCCCAAAGTAATCTACAGATTCAGTGCAATCCCCCTCAAAATTCCAATGAGATTTTTCACAGAAATAGGAGTAAGAACCCCCAAATTTGTGTGGAACCACAAAAGACCCTGAATAGCTAAAGTAATCTTGAAAAAGAACAAACTTGGACATATCACGCTCCCTGATTTCAAACTATAACACAAACCTACAGTAATCTAAACGGTATGGTACTGGCACAAAAATAGACACATAGATCAATGGAACAGAACAGAGACCCCAGAAATAGACCCATGCCTGTATGGTCAACTAATTTATAACAAAGGACCCAAGGATATACAGTGGGAAAAGGACAGTCTCTTCAATAAATGGTGTTGGGAAAACTGAACAGCCACATGCAAAAGCATGAAACTGGACCACTATGTTACCCCTGTTGACCTGAAACAAATAACTGCCAGATATTGCTCTAGCAAAGATGGGTTTATTTGGGATCACAAGAGAATTGTAATTTGGCTTCTGCAACCATGGCGAGCCATATGCAAGTCCCCACACAGCAAGGGAGGAAGAACACTTTTATAGAAGGGAAAAGGAAGTAGGGAGGGTGATGGTAAACAAACAGTTCATGGCTTTTCACTGGCTGAGTCCTGCCAGGAAAGAATAGGGGTCTTACTTCCTGTTGGGCTCTGCTATCATTGCAGGCCATGAGAGCTCCCCATGCTAGTCTCCCAACTCTATTTAATTGAGGTTTCTGTTTATTCATTTTGTATACTCCATACACAAAACTGAACTCGAAATAAAGACTTGAATGTAAGACCTGAAACCATAAAACTTCTAGAAGAAAACATAGGGGATAGGCTCCTTGGCATCTGTCTTGACAATGAGTTTTTTGGATTTGACACCCAAAGCAAAGGTAACAAAAGCAAAGGTAAACAAGTGGTACTACATCAAACTAAAAAGCTTCTATACAGCAAAGGAAACCATCAACAAAATGAAAAGACAACCTACTGAATGAGAGAAAAGAATTACAAATCATACATCTGATAAGCTAATATCCAAAATATACAAAGAACTTATACAACTCAATAGCAAAAAACAACAACAACAAACCCCCCCAAACCCAGACAATCTGATTTTAAGAAGGGCAGAGGACTGAAGTAGACATTTTTCCAAAGAAGACATGCAGATGGACAACAGTTACATGAAAAAGAGCTCAATATCACTAATCCTCAGGGAAATGCAAATCAAAACAACAATGAAATATCACTTCTCACATGTTAGAACGGCTATTTTCAAAAAGAGAAGAAGTAGCAAATGTTGACAAGGGCTTGGATAAAAGGGAAACTTTGCACTGTTGGTGGGAATGTAAATTGGTGCAGCCACTGTGGAAAACAGTATGGAGCTTCCTCAAAAAACTAAAAATGGAACTACCATATGACCCAGCAATCCCACTTCTGGGTATTTATCCAAAGGAAACAAAACATTAACGCCAAAACATCTGTACCTCCCTATTCATTGCAGCGTTACTTATAATAGCCAACACATGGAAACAACATGATTGTCCATTGGTGGGTGAATAAATAAAGAAAATAATGGAAAATTATTATTTAGCCATAAAAAAGAAGGAAATCCTGCCATTTTGACAATATGAATAGGGGCCTTGAGGACTCCTAAATGAAATGAATCACACAGAACAAGATACCATAAGATCTCATGTATATGTGGAATCTAAAAACAAACAAAAACTCTGAACTCACAGATACAGAGATTGGTAGTTGCCGGAGGTGGGGTGGAGGGATGGGTGAAATAGGAGTAGGTGGTCAAACTTCCAGTTATCAGATAAATAAATCCTGTAATTTACAGCACGGTGACTATAGTTAACAATACTATATTATATATCAATATTTGGAGGTTGCTAACTATGCATTGTTATGGATGTTAACTAAATTTATTTAGGTAATCATTTCCCAGAATGTACATATATCAAATCATTATCAAATCATTAGGTTGTATACCTAAAACCAATACAATGCTATGAGACAATTATGTCTCAATTTTTAAAAATCCACGTGTCATCTCTCCAACCTCTTGCTCCCTTTCCAAGGCTGGTGACAAATAGCAATTGTTGCTGGCTCAAAGCTAAAGAGAAATTGTAAAAACTATTTCATGACCTTGGGATCAGTTGATAAGTTTGAAAATCATGCTAGGAAAGAAGTCATTCCCTTTTTGGAGCTTAACAGTAGACTCTGATACAGAGTCTTCTGTCCTGACTTTTCAATTAGAACCTGAACCTAGGGTAAGTAACCACCACTTCCTCATTTGTAAAATGGGTTTTCTTGTTACCACCCTTTACTTACTTTATAAGGATTTCCTAAGGAGTCACTAGACTGCTATTCAAACGAAAGAAAGCTGGAAAAGCTTCAGGAGAGGAGTTCCATGTAATTATTACAAGCATCTTTCTGAATCATACTGTGCTTGTTGCATTGAAAAAATGCATCACAAATATTGATTTAGGATACCACTTATAATAAAGCTGTTTAATCTTTGAGAAGAGCATAGAGTGCGCCCATTCTACCAATATGATTGAGCCTCACGAAGCATCCTGTTGGCCCGGAGTAGACAGACGATGATGGGATCGCTCTTGTCCCTGAGTTCCCCACGGCGGAACGCTTAAGTTGTTTGCTTGTTGAAATAACAAAATCTAAATCAGTTAAAATGTAGTGCAGATTTGACCTCCTCTGGTTTGCAGACTTAACCACATAGAACATAACCTGAGCTGGATCTTAGACACCATGGTTTTTATGGCAAGACTTGTAGGATAGAAATGAAAAAGATACACGTACCTAACTAAGTAAAGCAAACAACCTAATTGTCAGCTGGCAGTAACTGGTGTTTCAAACCTAGTTGTGTTCTTTTGTGTCTACTGAGCCCATGATAATTTGACAAACGATTGTAGTAGAATATATATTAATTCCAGTCTCTCTTTATGGCCACATGTATTGAAACAATTGAAAATCTTAAACATTTGTCTTTTTGGAAATAAACTGAAACAACCTAGTGCCAGATAGTGGAGAGAAATGTCCATTTTACCTTTCGGCATCTTAGCATGCATGCAGCTGAGAGGGTCCTGGCCGGGGACTGAGCTCCACGAGAAGAGCTGCAGCCCTGACCTCTGTCTGACATACACCACGCATCCCTGTTCCTCTGTATAACCTGCTTGGTGAAGAATCATTTGGTAACAACACTTATTTACTTAACACATAATTTTGAGCACCTGTAACGTGCCAGTCACTGTCACAGATGTCAGGGAGCACAGTGAAGGGAAGTCCGCGCCTTCACATGTGGTGAGACAGACACTAAGGCGATCAACGCATAATGAACCATCAGGTGGCCCTAATGCTATGAAAGAAAGTAAAGCTGCTTAAAAGAACAGAGAGCTATACAGGGTGCTGTTATTTATCAGGGGTCAGGAACATTCTCTCTGTGATGGGGACGTTTGAGCAGAACACTGGAGAACGGGAAGGGGCAGCATGGCCACCTGGGGACACGGCATTCCAGGCAGAAGGGGCAGCAAGTGCAAGGCTGGTGTTTGGTGAGTTTGAAGAAATGCCAGGAGGTACCTGTGGTGAAGGCAGAGTGATGTTGGTCTTAATCATCCTCATGAAAGTAACGACGAGAAAGAACTGTATTTTCTCAAACCCAAGTTACGTCCACAGGTCCATTTCCTTTTATCTATTTATGTATTTGTTTTAAAGCTGTGAGTAGGCAGTTTGATGAGGGATCAGCATTGCACTGTTTCGGGCATTTTGCTAGTGACGTCATGTGGGCAAGCTCCTGGAATGTTCAGACCAACCCCATTGTTACCCTCATCTCTCCACGCATTCGGAAGGACTGAGGTGTGGAAGCTTTACATGACTTCCCCACGGTCCCAGAGCTGGCAGCTGTCGGAGCCAGGATCTGCCCAGGCAGCCTGATTGCAAGGGCGGTGCCTGGGACCCTCAGAGCTGGCTTCACACCAGGCCCCTGTGAGCCTGAGACCTTCAACTCTGCACTGTCTAGATTCCTTCTTGGAATATGGGAAAAGGGACGCTTTGGGCCACAGCCTGAAAACGGATGCGGGGCACAGTTTCCAGCCTTGGTAATTTTGCTGGGGGCTTATTCTACATATCTTTCCCTGTGGGGAATTAAATGATCCCTCTTAGGGGAAGAAGCGTATAGCTTTCTGCAGCAAGAACTCTGGCTGCAACTCTCTGTTATATGTATGGGAAAGGGCCGTGATATAAATTAATACCAGCTTGAATACACTTTGGACCGTTCGTTGTCAGAGTTGGAGGAATAAACTTCATTGGTCAGAGTGTGCCCCAAGGTGTGGGCACAGCAGACTGGGATCCGGAAGCCATCCTTCTGCAGGGAGGATAAACAAACAGTACTGGCAGAGATCAAGGGTTGTCGTGAATACGTTCCTGAATCTCAGAGCAGAAGTGAAGCTCAAAGGATGGTCCAGCTCTCTTAACATTAGATCGAGGCTGGTTCAGAAAAGTTAGCTGCCAGGAATTAAAAATACACTGTGCTTATGATAAAATGCCTGCTGTTGAAAGCTGACATTACGGGCACCTGCTGGTGAGATCGAGATTTCTGGTGCCTGTCAGCCCTGTGGAGAGAATGACAGGAATGGTCTAGGAGAGCTAGGTGTCCTATGCCGACAGGTCCTCTCTCTGGTCCTTACAATGTCTGAGGCAGAAGCTCTGATTTTGAGTGTTCACGTCACTGTGCCTGACTGGACACTGGAGGGTATTTTCAGATAGCACTCTGTTATTTCTTATTTCTGAGGAAAGATGCCTTATTTGAGACATCTTTTTAAGTGCCGTGGTTGTTTTATTTTCCCTCAAAGGAAATAATTAAAATCCACTCTATTTTTGAATCTGGAGTGCCATTGGAAGTCACATTCACTGATTTTGGCAAGCATTCTCCTACTGTTAGGACTTTCCATTTGCTTACTTGGTACTTTTTGACATGAGAAATAGGAAAAGATTTGTTATTAAGTAAAAGTGTTCTTGAGTCACGTGTAGAGCAGTAAGTAGCATACATTTCAGAAAGCAAAGACTTTGTAACTGGGCCTGGCTTGCTTACAATAGATAATAAAGGACACAATTCAGGGCAAACAAATACCAAAGATGAGGCATGTTAGGTTTTAGCGCATAACAAAGAGCTTTCTTCATATCAGTGATTTGAGGAAGGCTGTGTCTGGCTTCTTGTCTATTACTTTATAGGCACCACCAAAGCTGAGAAGATAAACCAGATACTGATTACAAGCGATACTTCCAGATATTAATCACAAGGGACTTTACTTATAGATCATTTGAATTATTTTTCCAATATTGATTTGGAAATAGTGATGGTATTAATTCAACATTTTTATTGTTATGTTACTTTGCCTATTAAATGCCTCTAACATTTTGGCTTAATGTATTCAAAGATTAATTATGATAAATTCCAGGAAGCTGAAAAGATGACTAGTTTCCATCTTGATTATGGTCTCTGGTGTTGAAACAGAAACTTGAGAAGTTAGTTTTACAAAAGAGAATAAATAAAAATATTAATCATCTTCTAAGTATTCGATTGGAAATTATATCAAATATTAATGAGACCCTTCCATTAATTAAAACATTCTTATTATTTTTGAATTATCAGATTTCATAAGATTAATAAAAAGTTTTCTATGCATTTTCTATGTTAAAAATGGGTAAATAATAACTTCTTAGAAAGTCTTGTTGTTGTTGTTCCCTCTCACATATTTGGCAAACTCAATCACCGGTATAAATAGACATGTAAAAATAAATAAGAAAGACTTCTGGGTAGCCAAGTACAGTAACACAAAATCCACATGCCCAGACTAAAGTCCTCTTACTCATGGGTAAGTGCTCTGGCTGTCATTTACAGGCATTTTCTTTCCATTTTACACTCAGAACTATGCTTCTCTTTTTTATCCATCCCTCAGAAGATTAGAAATGGGAAATCAAAGCAGAGAAGAAAGAGAGGTGACAGAGGCAGGTACAGTACCTTCAGTAGAAAAGCAATACCTGAGAGCTAAGTGGGAAGGAAAGGCAAAATGGTAGTAATATTATTAATATCTATTTGTGATGATATGTATAGATCTGCCTGCACATCTGTGATGATTTTAGGTGTCAACTTGACTGTGTTTTTTTTAATCCTGTTTTGTGTATTACTCTGTGATTACCTTTTTAAGCTAGTGAATTAATTTTTCTGAGCTTTACAATTCATGTAAAAAAGCAATATTGGGGGGATTTGGGGAATGGTTAAAAAGGATATAATGATTACAAAAGTGCACTATAAAATAACACACAGGAAGTATAGAATTTTGAAAATATAACAATTGACTGGTCTGTGGTGGAAAGTTGCCATGACTTCAGGTGTTTATACAGGTATGATTTAATCTCCCCAATATGGAGTTTCACCATCTATATTTAGCATTTTCCTTCCTGGCAAGGATTTTAGAAGGTTGTCACTCACTTTATTTTCAAAATAAGATATTAGTACTTCATGTTCTAAAATCCTTCCAGGATAGGAATCTCTCCAGGTAGAGGAAGTATTTAGCTGTAAATAATAGATGTATTCATCCCCAGCCAAGTATGTGGATTTTGGCTAAAATGCACCCATGTGTCTATTAAAAGTTATATTATGGTAGATCCCTGATATGTGACTTCTAGCATACTGCTTTATAAGTAGTTAGGAAAAAAACAAAACAAAAAAAACTTTACTTAAATATCCAGGGGGTAAATTTCCACTGGAAAATAAATTTCTCAGGATAAACTTTAAAACTACGTTAATTAGGGTTAAAAAAAACTAAAAAAATACTACATAGTGATTCCTCTAGGTATTTAGACTGGCAGAGTAAACCTTTCTTGCTTTGAAGACCAAATAGTTCAGTTGGTTTTAGCATGGTGCCAAGAAAATCGAGTGTGAATTTAGCCCAGGCTGGCCAGTTAGCTCTGTAATCCTACAGAATGACATTTTTCAAGCGCCTGTTATTGCTTTAGCAGGAACCAGGTAAGAAATGGAGACAGATTTGCAAAATTCTTCCTCCTCCTCTTTTTGGGAAACTAAATATAGCATGTTGAAAAGAGGTCACAGATTTCATCTTTGTACATGACAGGGTATTTTTCAGTATGTGAATTATAACATTTCCCATTAGAGGTTTAAATGTCCACTTGAAACATTTTTTAAGCCTCTTTAATATTCTTGAATCTACAAAAAGTTGGACTTCAGGTGGAATTAAGTTCTGCGTAATTTAATTAAGTTACTTTATATAGCTAAAATTATTTTACATTATTCAAATGATAGTAGCTAAATAAGTTGTAGAACTTAAATATAGAAATTGTATAAACTATATGTTGATAAAATTGATAATTTGATTAAAATGTAACCTCATTTAGATAGAATTAACTGAATACATCCCCTGAGCACTGATACTGGAGAAGATTTAATGCTGCACTAGAGGAGATATTTGCCCAATGGATGACCCATCTTCAACTCAATCATTAATCTGAAAGTAATAGGTTTCTTCCTGGAAAACAACATTAGCTCTCTTTCCTTCGTAGGGAACTGAATAAAGTACTCTTTCTTTCCTTTGGCACAGAGAGTAGTTGCCTCACCCAGAGCTCAGAATGCCATGTAAACAGAGGAAGAGGTTTAGCCCATGTAAACCTCTGGGATAGCTTGGAAAGCATGCAGCTGACATTTTGCAAAGCTTGTTGGAGAAACATTCCCTCCTCAGCTGTACCGCAAGGTGGCTGAGTACACAGCTTGGAATTAGACATTTCTGCATCTGAATTTCCAGTCCACCATCTCCCGTCTGTGTGACTTTAGAATTCACACAGTACCCGCCCGTAAGCCTCAGTTTCCTCAACTACACAATGGAGGTAAAAATGTCTACCTTGCAATGTTCTGTAAATATGATATGAGATAATAAATATAATAGATTTAACAAAATGATTAGCAGGTTTTGAGTAGTCGTTATGAGTAAATATTATTAGAATGTAATAATCTCACACTTGAACTTTCAGCACATGAAAAATTAGACTGAAAATAAAGATCCTTGCGCTCAGTAAACCAACATTCCATGATAGAATAGGATGGCACAAAAGTGGTGAAGTATTCATTAAGGAAAAAGAAGATGCTAATAAAAGAGAACTCCAGACCAAAATGGAGACTATTCTCTCAGCCATACTAAAGTGTTTTACCAGTTCCACTGTGAGAAAGTCATGCAAGTTTATTCAGAACCTCATTTTTATCCATTGAATACTTATCATAAATACTATGCATGGATACCATTTATTTGCTTAATGCATTCTAAGATATAGTAATATCTCTATACATATCCATATACATCTTACTCAGACTAGGGGTTATTCATTCTTTGCATTCTCAAATAAGGTTTTGGTTATCTCATAACGTGCCAAAACTTTTTTTAAATGAACCTTTTGGAATGATTGTACATAGATAACTGAACTAGATGGACCCTACTGACCAGTACAGTCAGGCTCCCTTTGCTAAGAGGGAGAAAACTGACGAGCAGCTTGAGTAGCTTAAACACCACAGACTTGGAGTCAGATATGCCTGAGTTTGGGTTCTTCATTTTCCACTTAGGAAGTTAGACAATATTCTCAAATTCCCTGAGATTTGATTTTCCTCTCTATAAACTGACTATAACTACCCCCAACAGCAGTTGTGAAGATTAGAAAAGGCCATATTATTTAAAAAGAGACTTTCTTTGGGGAGAGGTGTCTGGTTGTGATGTAACATTGCAAAGTGTTTGATGTAAGAATAGAGAAAAAGGGAAAGAAAAGAAGTGAGATGATCAGTGACATAGTTTATGTTTATTTACAAAAAGTAGATAGTTCACAGACACATATGTATGTTTTTCTGATATATTTATTTCAGTTTGGGAAATTGTTTTTGCACTGTTAAAGACTTTTGAGATAAAACAGATGTGGAGATGTAAGGTGTTTTAATAAAATGTCAAATGTTTATCTCATTTCTATTTTAGGGAAAACTGTAAAACCTTCCTTACATATTATAAATTATCCAATTTAAAAACTATCCAGGTAGAACTACTTTTAAGTGATTTAACCTACATGGATAATGTGTGCACAGATATATCACTGCATTTTCACAGTGCTTTTATTAATGATTAATTTGTTATAAGTCCTATTACATTTATTAAGCCTTGCTGAGAACAGCCACTGTTCGCCTAACTTTGTATTTTGCCAACATTTGCTTTTATAATGTTCTTGATGTAACATGATAGGGTTTGTTTTTAGAAAATTAGGAGAGTTAAAAATAATTTTTTTAGCTAGTAGTTCACAAAAAATTATTACCTGTACCTTTTCCTAGTACAAACAGTTTCATAGATTGCCACATAAATGGACACTCCCACATGAATTTTTTAAAGAACTCTATCTTCTATGGGCCTTGATCTTTTGAGAATTGCAGAACAGCTCATACTCTATATTAATCCACATGAACAATATTTTAGCCAGTCTAACTGCTTGTGATTTCTGTGACTATTTAAAGAATAAATGACTTTTGTATATTGTGGTTTAATAGTTTAATTCTGTTAACAGGAACCAATTAAGTTGCAAATTTTGGTACCAGAATCTCTCTCTCTCTCTCTGCTTTAGAGTGTAAAACTTCTCCAGAAAAGGAAGAAGTCAGGTCACTATGGACATAAAGAGTGGAAGCTTTTATTTATATAAGGATAACTTCTGTTTAATATTAAGGTAGAGGTTTCAAAGTCTATTCTTACAGGACCCGGCGGGTACTATAAATGAAAAAAGTAGGAGGAGTGGGAAGCTCTAAGATAACCAGAGCTGTGGGGGACCATGTGGATCCAGAAACTGCATTCCCATGGGTCAGACAAATTACTTCTGAGATCTTCACGTGGTTTTTGAGGTGCTTGTAGATATCTTGTCTTAAAGCGTGGGTCACATTTGATTAGGAGGGCAGAGAAGGTCAATTCTAAGACTGGGACCAACTGTAAGCAAAGTGGGTCCCAGACTTAGAATTGACCTAGACATCCTATAATACACAGTCCATCCCCCTCTAGGAGGATTATCTAGTCCGAAATGTCAGTAGTGCCGAGGTTGAGAAACCCTGCTCTAGATGAATGTGTGTGGTGGGAAACAGGGAAAGAGAAGACGTTATATCCTGCAATTTACTGTCAAATGCTTCAGCATAGAAAGTGCTAATTAATTTAATCTATACTCTAAGGTCGACATTTCAGATACCGTAGTCAGGAATATGCACGTTAGGAGTGGTTAGTCGGTGTATGAAAGTCTCTAAACAGAGGCCCCAGGGCCAGAGGCCCAGGCAGGCAGAGAGCTTCACTGTTTTTATTTCAACTAGTATCAGTTGCCTTATTAATTTTTATAGTTGATGTTAGCTATTATTTTATAATCCATGAAATGAGGGCTGATCAGTCTAGAAACGTTGTACAGGCATGGCAGCTGGGGCACAAACAAGGCACAGAGATCCCACTGACCACGTGCTGTGGACGACACGCTGGGCTCAGGTTTCTAAACCTGACCTGGGCTCAGTTGTTAAGCAGAGGATACTGCTGCTCAGCCCTGACCAGGTGAGTTGCATCCTGCCATTAGAAGAGTGTAGAGGGTGAGGAAAGTGGGAAGATGCTGGTCAAAGGGTATGGACTTCCAGTTATAAGACGAATAAGTTCTGAGGACCTAGTGTACAGCATGGTGATTTTAGTTAACAGTACCCTATTATATACTTGAAAGTTGCTAAGAGAGTAGATCTTAAATGTTCTCACCCCAAAAAAGAAATGGTAATTATATGATGTGAGGGAGGTGTTTGCTAACACGATGGTGGTCATCATTTTGTAATATATAAGTGTATCAAATCAACCTGTTGTACACCTTAAACTTACACAGTGTTGCATGTCAGTTATATCTCAGTAAAGCCGGGGAAAGAAAGAATGGTGTAGAATCTGCTTTAGGTAAATTTTCTATACAGAATGCTGTTGGAACATGAGAAAGGATAGAGAGATGGGCCTCTACCAGGCTTACAGAACAGGTGGCATGGTTGTGTTAGGGTCACATCACCGTTTGCATCGGTGGCAGAAGCAGCTTTCAGTCTTGCTTTCATTTTGGTGTAACTCTGAGTGACAGAGGGAGAGAAGACCTATAGCTTTAACTCCCTCTAGCCATTGGTTTCTACTGAAAACTACCAAAAAGAATCCATGGTGCGTTAACAATGCGTTTAAGTTGTTTTAGCAGAGTCAGGTTACAGGAAACCTTGAGAGTGAGGCACAAGAATGTGTTCAAGCAGGAACTTGATGTGATGGGAAGTTGCACGTAGGGGATAATTAATTACTAATGTCTAAAATGAAGAAGGGGAAAAATTGATGGTAAGAAAACCAGTGGGAAAGCTCTTAAAATAATGACATGAGGTGTCAGGTGATGAGAGTTAAGATTCTGTTGGAATCAGCAGCAATTGAGAAGAGACAAAATCAGTGAGACACATGAAGGCATGAATAAGAATAGCTAAAATGTATAGTTCTCTGTTTTTTAGTTACCGTGCTTACCCCTTTTCATGCATTATGTTACTTAAACCTCGGAACAGCTCTAAGATTCTAGACATTATTGTTACCCCCATTTTTAGGTGAGAGAAGTCAAGTACAAGAGTTTAAGTGACTTCCTTAGGGTTACAGCATTAGTAAGTGATGGGCCAGATCATTTGGGATTAGCACAGGTTTGCCAGGTGAGCCTCGTGTGGTGGTGCCAGTTTCCAAAATGGGTCTGTAGGAATGGAGCCAGTTTCCATAGGGAAGGGAAGAGGGTACATGTGGGCTCACCAGACCTGAGAGGGCAGAAGGTAGTAGGAGTTGTTGGCTCATGGAAGATCTGCCAGAGGACCCGTCAAAACTGAGCCAGAATAGACACAGCCCAAGTGATAATTTCACGAAGTTAAATTGTCCGGTGTTCCTGGATCTGCGTGGGTTTCTTGAGTAGATTTATTTAACGTTCAGTGCCTCAGTAATTCTAGATTGCAACTGCTGATGAATTTTGGTTTACGAGTTAGACCCTTTGTACTCCAGAGACTTGTGTCAAGAAAACATTTAGTCATGATTCTTAAACATGCGTATATGATATTCATACCTACTAAGAGGCAACATTTACTAAAACCAGGGCATGGCTTTCTCCTGATTGTAATCCCAGACCATTTGGGTTAACTAGAACTCATAGTTTCTAGATTATTGTTTTGATAGCTTCTATTCCTTGATTTAATGCTTGACCTCACAAACTCAGAGGGAGAGTCTGTCTTCCTTAGAATTTTAGGAAAGACAACAGGTTAATCTATAATCTATATATATTTATAGATTAAATTACTTAATATAGATCCTTGCAAATTCAGAATGGGAAAAAGGAGTAAACCTTTCATCCCACCTTTCATCCTCAGGTCCAAGCACTGAAAAGCCAGTGGATATTCTCAGGGATACTTCCTGTATTGTCTTGGAGACTTTGCTAGACATTTTACAAAGAACACTTTATTATATTTTTCTCATGAATGACCCCCTCTTCTTTTCACTTCCCTAGCAACCTACACTTCTTTGAAAGATTTGATCCATGCAGTATCTTTTTGAAGCTTATTTTTCTTGCGGGAGTAGAAGCTTCTTGAAGCTAGAGAACCTGTTCACAATATATATGTCTGACATATTGCAGGAACTGAGAATTCAAACAAATTCCAGTTCCTGTGTTAAATGATACTGGGACCAAGCAAAATGTATTATTTTTGTTTCACTCCAGGAAGCTAAGACCACAGGCCAACTAAAATGGTTATCGTATGAACACGAATAGCTTGCTCCTCAAACTGCTTCGAAAACAGCTTGCTTATCAGCCCTCATCTCGAGACCTCACTTTACTGTGGCCACCAATCCCAAGTTACTCTGTCCTTAATTCTACCCAATCCCAGCTGCTTCTCTGCTTTTCAAAATGACCTTGAAATCTTTTGGCGCGGGTCCTATAACCCTATAAATAACCGTCCTTAATTTTCTCCCTTTGGTGATTCTAAGATTTTGTCAAGGTAGTGTTCTTACTTGCTGCAGTAAATTTAGGAAAATTATCTTCTTTGGATCAGTAAGTGTTTTTGGTTGTCTTCATGGGGGCTTTCAGCTGAGCTAACAAATCTTTATTAAATGGGCAAGAAATAACTACTGACATTTCCACTTAAGGGATGTGCATGCTAAAGCTCAGAAAAGTGAAGTACTTAATTAAAGTAGGTAGACTGTGGGTTCAAATTCATTCAGTATTTCTGCAAAGCACTATTTGCACATGGCACTTTTCAGTTTTCTTTCTTCCATCAAGGTTGCCTTGAAGTTGTTTGAACCTGATTCAGCCTAGGTTCCTGGGGGGAAAAGAAAGAGGATGAAGTGTGACTGTACCCTGTGCACTGTCTTGACCACCTCCTTTGGGGGGAGGACCTAGACTTGGGGTGTGCCTGTTCTAGCAGTTTGTATGGGAGACATGAGATATTGAAGAGCTCATGTGTCCAACGAGAATATGTAACTTAGACAACGATGAAGAGGGGGTAGAATGAAGCCCCTCGTGAACACTTTCTCAGGAGGGGTGATCTTTCTCCCAAGGGGTGAAAACAGGTTCTTGGGGGATCAAGAAAATCTCAGATGTTACAGGTCTGTGGCCCTATAAAAGGCCATAGTACATAACCAGGTATGGTGTATCTGAGGTATTAAAATTTCATGGGGAGGGGACGATTAGGAAAAAAAATCTAAAGGGGGGTGATAAAAAAAAACATTGAGAAACACACCTCTAGTGATAGTTTCTTCTAGATGGCCATGATTCAAAACCCCTCACACGCAGTTCAAAGATTTCAAAGCTCAGAGTGGAGCTGGTGCAGCCACTCGTGGACTCACAAAAGGCATTTAGTTGTTTAAAAATAAGCAACATGATGTAAAAAGGCGCTCTTAAGTAGAAAGAAAGAAAAGTACATATGGTGGCTGGGATCTCTTAGTACCTCCGTAGGCTTGGTTCTGTATGTTATCAATTCAGAAACTAAAGTGTGTGTGTGTGTGTGTGTGTGTGTGTGTGTGTGAGAGAGAGAGAGAGAGAGACAGAGAGACAGAGACAGAGAGACAGAGACAGAGAGAGACCAACTTTACTGAGACAGAGGGCTCTGAAAACTTAGGGTCCCCTAACATGAAATTCACTTGGTTAAGAGATTGTGGGGATCTAGCATCACTTTGGCAAATTGCATAGCAAGCTACAAATGAAGCAAGTCATTGGAGACCACAGTTTCCTTGCCCTGGAAAAATATGACAAGCCCTGATATTTACTGTCCTCTATCACATTAGCAAGATGTACCAGTCAAAACTAATCAGCCACAGCTGCTGGAAAGCAAATAATTAACATGTCTCATTATATTATTCATCCTCTCAGCTCACAGAGAGTGGATAATGGGGTCTCTGTGTGCTACTTGACTGTTTGCATTTAATTTGAATTGTAATCAGAAAAGTCTCAAGAATTCTTAACACATTAGATGGCAGAAGATACTAGCCTGAGCTTATTGACACAGGATCTACTCATTTCTTTGTAAATAATCAGAGTTTCCAGGAAATATTAGGTAATGAAATAGATACTGTCTACATAAACATCATTCAATAAAATAAAATTATCATGAAAATTGGTCCTTCGAACACTTTGACATTGTGCAGGTGTGATATCAGAGAGAAGACTTAGTCTGGAATGTAATGAAGACCATAGTAATCTGGGTTTTTATGAGGTTATTTTGCTTTTTCTACAGTGCTAGATGGCCCATTAGAAGAGTGGAAGCAATGTAAACTAATAGGCCGATGCTCGTCACTCTTCAATTTGCAGACTAACAATTAACTGTGTTTCATGCCTTTCAGGTGACAGTATTGAATGATTGCACTCTCTAGGCAGCTGTGTGCTCCCATTTACAGAAAACAGAATGGGAGCAATAACAAAAGATGTGTGTTTGTGGACATTTATTGAAGGCTTGTAATAGGCTGGTCAGTTTATGAGATACCTCACATATGTTACTGAGAGTAATATAATCTTCATAGCAACTCTGTGAAGTAACTTTTATCCACAAATACTACTTTTATTTTGTTTTAGGGTAATTTTCGGTTCACAGCAAAATTGAGAGGAAGGTACAGAGATTTCCCGTATGCGCCCTGTGCCCACACACGCACAGCCTCCACCACTATCAGCATGCCCCACCAGATGGTGCATCTGTTACAACTGGTGAACCTACACTGACACATCAGAATCACCCAGAGTCTGCAGTTTACATTACAGTTCACTGCTGGTGTTATACATTCTATGGATTTGGATGCTGTGTGATAGGATAATGCCACATGTCATTAAACAGAGTATTTTCAGTGTCCTAAAAGTCCTCTGTGCTCCGCCTATTCATCCCTCCTTCTTCCCCCAACCCCTGGCAACCACTAATCTTTTTACTGTCTCCATAGTTTTATCTTTTCCAAAATGTAATATGGTTGGAATCATACAGTATAAAGCGTTTTCGGATTGGATTCTTTCACTTGGTCATATGCACTTAAGGCTCCTCCATGTCTTTTCATGGCTTGAGAGCTCATTTCTTTTTAGCCCTGAGTAATGTTCCATCGTGTGGATGTACCACAGTTTACCCATTCACCTACTGAAGGACATGTTGATTGCTTCCAAGTTTTGGTAGTTATGAATAAGGCTGCTATAAATCTCTGTGTGCAGGTTTTTGTATGGACATAAGTTTTCACTAATGCTGCTTTTAATCCCTAACCTTTCTCCTCATCAGCCCTACTTCATGCATTTTGCAGTTGCATTTTTGGACCATTGCATTGTTGAGAAGTTTGCAAAATGACCAACTGAGCATATATTAAAAACTATTCTTAGTATGTGTTATTTATTTATTTATTGTAGGCTCCTATTAGATAGAACCTCCCAAGAACTTATTTTAAAATATATACTTTGTATATTATAATGTATATTAAAATAACATGTTAGGGATTGACAAGTGTTGTGAAGAATAATAAGGTTCAGGGGAAGAGAAAGAGGTGGTGATGATAATGTTACTTTGTGTAGCGTGATCAGGGAATGTCTCCCTAAGGCATTTGAGCAGAGAACTGAACTGAGAGTGTTCCAGGCCCAGCGATTAGCAAGTGAAAATGCCTTGGGGTAGAGGGAGAAGAGGATGATGAGTTCATAGAAGAGCAGAGAGACCCCATGTCTGGAGTAGAGGGAAGGGTGATGGGTTTTTGCTGGAGGTGTTAGAGCAGCAGAGAATGGTAGCAGGAAGATTAGTTAGGCTTGATGGTGAGGTATCGGTGGATCTATTAGTCTATGGCAAGGATTTGGGGCATTTTCCTTGAGTGCTATTGAAATCACTGGAGAATCTTGAAGTGTGACATAATCTGATTTTTAAAAGAATACTCTGGTGTGTGTGTGTATGTGTGTGTGTGTCGGGGAAAATGATGGAAATGGAGAGGTCGAAACTCTAAGGCCAACTAAGGGTCTACTGCAATAGTCCAGGCACAGTGTGCCAGTGGCTTGGTCAAAGTAGTGGCTCAACAGGATTCAGGGTATAGTTCAAAGGCAGAGATGACCAGATTGACTGATGCATTGCATGTAGGCTGTGACGGAAAGAGCAGAGTTCAGGAAGATTCCAAGGGTCGGGGCCTAAATTTATGGCCCATGAATTGCACTGATGATGGTTGCCGTGGGCGCTCAGAGGTGAGAGAGTGTTCTAACCCGGGATGATCATGAAGGACTTTGGGAAAACATGGTGGGATTTGAACTGGATATTGAGGGAGGAACAGGGTTTGTTTAAAGCCAAGAGGAAGGGGGCAGGAATTTTAGGCCAGTGAAACAAACCTGAAACACGGACAAGTTGAGAACTGGGAAAAGGCGGTGGTGTTTCCTGAGGGGAGGGAATTGGGGAGGAATAGAGTTTGGAGGAAATCAAGAGTTAATTCTTGGAACTATTAGTTTTGAAATGTCTTATTAGACACCCTACCTATTTAGAGGTCCCTTAATATCTCATCCCCCTTCATGTGTGATAGTTCTTTGTCTGTAGGAAGCAATATACTGGGAACGGACAGTATGGTACTCAGAGCACCTTACAGTCTCGTTGTCTTCATCTTCTTCAGTTAGGTCTCACTTGCAGATGATTTCACCAATTCCAGATCCAATTGGGAGGTTTTATAAAAAAACACTTTTCTCTCTCACGGAGATTTAGTTGACACTAATTATTTTATTCCATGTTGAACTTTTTAACTGCCTAGTTGTTTTTCAGAATTATCACTAGTTCTGATATTTAGAAACCTTTGTGTAATATTTATCATTAGTTATTGCAGAGTTCTGGTTCATTAGGTTTTCTATTAATGTGATTTACTGTTGTTTTCCCTGAAAATTTATGTCACTTCATTAAAGCCATGAAGCACCCTTAACACCATCCACTTCTTACTTCTGGAGACCATGGCAGAGCATGGCAGAGCATGGAGACCATGGCAGAGCATGGCAGAGCAACCTTCCCGTTGCTCTCAGATGATCTAGATACTGGAATGGAGATTGGCTTTTAATAATACATTTCCTAAAACCATGACATCAAAAAACAGATAATAAAATGTTGTCCATCTGAGGAAGTCCTAGAAGTGGATTCCTACAACTAGAAATTTAACATTGAAGATTAAACTAAGTTACGGTTTTTCCACTTCTAGCTGTGTGGCTTAGAGCAAATGACTTAACACTTCTCAGGACTCTAAAGTCTGTCTTATCTGCTAAACAATAAAGGTAATAATGGAACGAAATTCATAAGTTTATGTGAGAGTTAAAGGAGATAATCCACATGAAGTGATTTGCGCAGCACCCGGCACATAGTAGATGCTTAATAAATTATTATTATTATTACTGTTATTGTTGTTACTATAATCATCATCACCAAAGATAAAATACCATATCAAATGTGCTTTTAGCATTTATGCCTTTCAGCCCACTGATGTGGTCTCTGGTGGACATAAAGGTGGAAAACATATTTAGTTCCCTCCAAAAATTTATACTCTAGTTGCAGAAATAAGAGTACTATTCTTGAAAAGAATACGATAATAAAAATTTTAAGAAGTAGTTCAATAAAGATAAAAATTATGGCAAAATGGCACAAGATTTACGGCCCATGGATTTCATTGCTAATGGTTGCTGTGGGCGTTCAGAGGTGAGAGACAGATGGCTTTCTAGCCAGGGGTGATCATGAAGGACTTTGGGAAAACGTAGTGGGATTTAAACTGGATATTGAGGGAGGCACAGGATTTATTTAAAGCCAAGAGAAAAGGGGCAGATATTTCACGCCGGTGAAATCTAACAGGGAAAAGTGTGGAACTGAGAAGACCCAAGTGTGTTTATGGAAACAGTATTTATAAGAGAGCTAAGATTTCAGTCAAAGTAAAGCAGATTTTTCTGATGAGTTGTTTGCTAAAGTTCTATTGGCAAAATAAAGTATAAAAACTAGAAAGCGAAGGGAATAGACATAACTATAAGACATAAACTTGAATTAAAATTTTCCATGCTAAAGACAAAAAGTTTGGAAAATTTCAGGAAAGAGTGATTCTATTAGAGACCTCCTTATTAGAGACCCCTTTATTTATTTTTCTAACAGCATAAACATTATGCTTGGGTTTTCAAGACAGCCTTTGAAAATAGGAAAAGTCTGTGCTTGCAAATAAAAATCTTTTAAGATCTTTGGCATCACTACAAGTTTCAGGTCTTTATTTTGGAACTCAAAAGCCAAGACTTTGACCATTTGCTTTTCGTGCTCTTTGTGCTTCCTTGAGCTGCTGCTGTTTGCTGCCGACAAAATAGGAGAACATGAAAGTAAAAATGTGTTTTTAAAAATTGAGATGCAGTTGACATATAACATTAGTTTCAGGTGTGCAATATAAAGATTTGATATTTGTTTATATCGTGAAATGATCACCACAGTAAGTCTACTTAACGTCCATCACCACATGTAGGGACAAAATTTTTTTTTCTTGTGATGAGAACCTATAAGATTTATTCTCTTAGCAGCTTTCAAATATACTGTAAAGTATTGTTGACCATAGTCACCATACTGTACATTACATCCCCGTGACTTCCTCATTTTATACCTGGAAGTTTATACCTTTTGACCCCTTCACCCCTCTCACCCATCCCCCCCACGCACAGATGAAAAATCTTGGTTAATATCTCATATATTATTTTTCTGCTACAAATGCTACCTACTAATGAAGGTCAGATCGACTGAAATACAATAACGATAACAGAAAAGATAAAATAACTGGTGATATTTAATGCAGGCAATAAATTTCCATATTTTGAACCTGTAAAATCAGGTGTACCTATTTTAATGATTAGAAGTTTTGTGCAAAAGGATCACATGTTTGAAGACTATCACTTTATTTTCTATTTCTATCATTTTTATTGAAGTATAGCTGACACACAATATTATATTAATTTCAGGTAAACAACATAGTGATTCTACATTTATATCTATTACAAATTGATCATAGCAATAAGTCTAGTAACCATCTGTCACCATACAAAGTTATTACAATATTATTGACTATATTCCCTATGCTGTACCTTATGTCCTTGTGACTTATTTATTTTATAACTGGAAGTTTGTACTTTTTAATCCCTTCACCTGTTTCACCCAACTTCCCACACCCCACCCCTCTGGCAGCCACCAGTTTGCTCTCTGTATCTGAGTCTGTTTCTGTTTTGTTTTGTTTTTTAGACTCCACATGTAAGTGAAATTGTATGGTATTTGTCTTTCTGTGTCTGACTTACTTCGCTTGGCATAATACCCTCTAGGTTCATCCATGTCTCAAATGGCAAGATATCTTTCTTTTTTATGGCTGAGTAATATTCCATTGTTTTTATATATACCACATCTTCTTTATCCACTTTTAAGCACTTAGGTTGCTTCCATATCTTGGCTACTGTAAATAGTCCTGCAGTGAACATAAGAGTGCATTTATCTTTTCAAATTAGTCTTTTTGTTTTCTTTGGATAAATACCCGGAAGTGGAATTGCTGGATCCTATGGCAGGTTTTTTTAAAATTTTTTGAGGAATCTCCATACTGTTTTCCATAGAGGCTACACCAATTTACATTCCCACCAGCAGTGCAGGAGGATTCCCTTTTATCCACATCCTCATCAACACTTGTTATTTGTTGTTATTTGTCTTTTTGATAACAGCCATTCTGACAGGTGTAAAGTGGTATCTCATTATGGTTTTGATTTGCATTTCCCTGATGATTAGTGATGTTGAGCATCTTTTCATGTGTCTTTTGGCCATCTTCATGTCTTCTTTGGAAAAATGTCTATTCATATCCTCTGCCTATTTTGTAATCAGATTGTTTACTGTTTTTTATACTGAGTTGTGTGAGTTCTTTGTATATTTTGGATATTAACCCTTTACCGAATACATCATTTGCCAGTATCTTCTCCCATTCAGAAGGTTGCCTTTTCATTTTGTTGATGGTTCCCTTCATGGTGCAAAAGCTTTTTGGTTTGATGTAGTCCCATTTTTTAATTTTTGCTTTTGTTTCCTTTGCCTGAGGAGACAGATCTAAACAAAATATTTCCAAGACTGATATCAAAGAGCATACTGCCAGTGTTTTCTTCTAGGAGTTTTATGGTTTCAGGTCTCAACATCAAGGCTTTAATCCATTTTTAGTTTATTTTTGTATGTGATATAAGAAAGTGGTCCAGTTTCATTCTTTTGCATGTAGCTTTTCAGTTTTCCCACCACCATTTATTGAAGAGACTGTCTTTTCCCCACTGTGTATTCTTGGCTCCTTTGTCATACATCAATTAACCATATATTCATGGGTTTTCTGGGCTCCCTATTCTGTTGTTTCCATTGATCTATGTTTCTGTTTTTGTGCCAGTATTGTACAGTTTTGATTACTATACTTTTGTAGTATAGTTTGAAATCAGAGACCATGATACCTCGAGCTTTTTTCTTCTTTCTTAAAATTTCTTTGGCTATTCAGGGTCTGTTGTTCAGTATAAAATTTTGAATTACTTGTTCCAATTCTGTGAAAAATGCCATTGGTATTTTGATAGGTATTTCATTGAGTCTTTAGATTGCTTGGGGACATCTTAATGATATTAATGCTTCTAATTCACTAGTACAATATATCTTTCCATTTGTTTGTGTTGTTTTCACTTTCTGTTATCAGTGTTTTACAGTTCCCAGAGTATAGCCCTTTCACCTTCTTGGCTCAGTTTATTCCTAGGTATTTTTTTCTTTTTTATGAAATAGTACACGGGATTGTTTTCTTAATTTCTCTTTCTGATAGTTTTGTTATTAGTGTATAGAATTGCAACAGATTTATGTATATTTATTTTGGTCCTGCCACTTTACTAATTTATTTATTAGTTCTGATAGATTTTTGGTGGAGTCTTTGGGTGTTTTCTGTATATAGTATCATGTCATCTGCAAATAGTTGCAGTTTTACTTCTTCCTTTCCAATCTGAATGCCTGTTATCTCTTTTCTTTTCTGATTGCTGTGGTTAGGACTTCCAATACAATGTTTAATAAAAGTGGCAATAGTGGGCATCCTCATCTAGTTCCTGATCTTAGAGGAAATGCTTTCAACCTTTCACCATTGCGTATGACGCTAGCTGTAGGATTGTTGTATATGGGTTTTATTATGTTGAGATATGTTCCTTCTATGCCTAATTTGTTAAGAGTTTTTTTTTTTTAAATCACGAATGGGTGTTGAATTTTGTCAAATGCTTTTTCTGCATCTGTTGATACAGTCGTATGATTTTTATTTTTCATTTTGTTAATGTGGTGTGTCACATGGACCTATTTGCAGATATTGAATCATCCTTGCATCCCTGGAATGAATATCGCTTGATCATGGTGAATAATCCTTTTAATATATTGTTGAATTTGGCATGCTAGTATTTTGTTGAGGATTTTTGCATCTGTGTTCCTCAGAGATTTTCACCTGTAACTTTTTCTTTTTTGTAGCTTCCTGGATTTGGATGACTGTTTTCTTCACCAGGTTAGGAAAGTTTTCAGCCATTATCTTCAGATAGGTAGGTCTTCTGTCATTGTTTCTTTTTCTCTTCTCCTTCTGGGACCCCTATCATGCGAATGTTAGCACACTTGATGTTGTCCTAGGGGGCCCTTAAACTATCCTCATTTTTTTGAATTCTTTTTTTTGCTGTTCCAGTTGGTTAATTTCCATTACCCTGTCTTCTAGATTGCTGATCTATTCTTCTGCATCCTCAAATCTGCTGCTGATTCCCTGTAGTATGTTTTTCATTTCGGCTATTGTGTTCTTCAGCTCTGATTGGTTTTTTATATCTTCTGTCTCTTTGCTGAAGTTCTCACTGAGTTCATCCATTCTTCTCCAGAGCTCAACGAGTATCTTTATGAATATTTCTTTGGACTCTTTACCTGGTAAATTTTGTATCTCCGTTTCGTTTAGTTCCTTTTCTGAGGTTTTGTCTGTTCTTTTGTTTGGAAGGTATTACTTTGTCTCCTCACTTTGCCTAACTCTTTGTGTTTGTTTCTATGTATTAGGCATGTGAGGTATATATCTTCCAGTCTTTAAAGAGTAGCCTTACGTAGAAGGTGTCTTGCGGGACCCAGTGGCACAATCCCCCCTGGTCACCAGAGCCAGGTGCTCCAGGTGTATCTCCTGTGTGGACTGCGTGTGCCCTTTTGCTGTGGTTGGGCTGTGATTGCTGCAGGCGTGCTGGTGAGCAGGGCTGGCCAGCTGGCTGAGAGGTCTGCACACAACTGCCGTGGGCATGCTGATGTGTGGGGCTGGCCCCCAGTGGGGATGGCCCTGAGGCCTTGCGGTGGCTGTTGTGAACATGCTGTGGCTGTGGGCTGGCTCCCTAGAGCAGGAACTGCTTTAGAGGGGCCACTGATGCTGACACAGGCCACTTGCCAGGTGGGGGTGGGGGTGGGGGCTGGGAGCTGCTTTGGAAGGGCCAGCTGGGATGGGCCTGGTAGTGGGGCTGGTCCTCAGGAGAACACCAGGGTGGGTGCATGGTTTTAGCCGAGATGATAGCAAGTGACAGAAGTGGCACCTGCCAGTGCCAGGCCAGGTAGGTAGAAACAGAGCATAACAAAATGGCACGCGCCAGCGCTTCTGTCCCTGAAGAAAGTTTTACCAGATCCCTGTCCCTCCAGCACAGGTCCTAATATTAGTCAACAAATCTTCTTCTCATATAGCCCAGGCACTTTCCAAGTAGCTTCATCTGTGCTGAGACGCAGTGAGAGTGAGTCTGTGCACGAGCCCTTCACGAGCGGAGTCCCGGTTTCCCACAGCTCTCTGGCTCTCCCAGATGTAAGTCCCACTGGCTTTCAAGGCCTGACGTTATGGGGCTCATCTTCCCTGTGCTGGTCCCCTGAGTTGGGGAGCCCAGTGTGAGGCACGGACCCCTTGCTCCTCAGGGGGCATCCGTGGTTGTGATGTCCCTCCTGCCTGTGGGCCACTACACCCGGGGTGTGGGCTGTGACAAGACTGCATCTCTTCCCTTTCTTCCCATCTCCATGTGGGCTTTTCTTTATATCCTTAGTTGTAGAACATCTGTCCTGCTCGTCTTCAGGCTGTTCTCAGAGAGTTGTTGTGTGTGTGGTTGTAGGTTGGTGTGTCCCTGGGGGGAGGTGAGCTCAGGTGTGACCCTGGGGACAGGTGAGCTCAGGTGTGTCCCTGGGGAGAGGTGAGCTCAGGTGTGTCCCTGGGGGGAGGGGAGCTCAGGATCCTCCTGCTCTGCCATCTTCATCCAGCAGGCGTGAAGACTGTCCCTTTAAAGGGATGACAAATTATTAACCTTTGACTGGCCTTTTAATTAGAAGTGTATGAGGTAAATAAATGGATAAAGGGCATTTCTTGTGCAAGAAGCCACGCAGTGGAGAAAAAGTACATAGGTTTAAGGGGCTTATAAGCAGTGTGTAATGGCTGGACCGTACAGTTCTTATGGGAGGTGTGGGGGGTAGAGAGAGAGAGCACGCGAGAGCCAGCGAAGGGCGAGATGAGAGCGGTTTGCAGGGTCAGAGCTCTGAAGAGACATGCATCATGGTAGAGGCGGTGGGGAGTTACTGAAGAACCGGATCGCATTTGGTAGACAGTGTTTTTGGCGAGAATCACCTCAGAGAGAAGGGTGTTTCCATCATTCAGAAGAGAACTGTGGTAATCCAAGCAAGAGGTGGGAATGGAAACCATAACCAAGGCAGTCACGGTGGAAAACTGAAGACAGCTTCATGAGACGTTTAAAGTAGAACGGATGAGACTTGATTTGTACTGGTCTTGGGAGCAGGAGAGGAATGAGTCTTGGATGACCTCCGGGGTTCCGGCTAAGGTGACTGGAGAGCATCATTTACCAAGCAAATACTTATATGTTAAATGTGTCAAACTTTTTGCCAGGCTCTCCGACGGGTTGTAGGCACACAAAGGTAACTGAGAATTTAGCGGAAGAGGTAGACAAGTGAACGTACAAATATATTACAGCTGGTAAGTGACGCCTTTCATCCTCATAAAGAATCCAGGAGAAAAAGAAAGCAGAGATGAATTATAAGGAGGAAAAGTGGCATTCAGTTATAGACACAGAAAAGATCAGGAGAGCTCTGGACCCACGAGTGGGAACTGGAAGTTATACGGAGAGGCAGTCAGGGCGAGAGGGACAAGAATCAGCCTTGGAATCAGAAAGACCTGGGCTTGGATTGCTGCCTGGCTCCATCAGTTGTTAGGCTTATGACTTCAGGTAAGTAACAGTTTCGTCGTCTGAAAAATGGGATTCAGACCACCCACTTTTCACAGTTACTGAACATGGGTGATGATAATGTATTACATCTTTAGTGCAATAACTGACAAAGAGGGTGAGTGTACATGGGGGTTTTGAAATGTGGTGCCATTGCACAGTTCCTGTCTGGAGTTCAGGTGGAGATCTCAGACAGGGGGTAGATGACTGGTGACGCTGCAGTGGGTGAGAGACTGCTCCACAGAAGTCTAGCAAGCGAGAGGGGCCGTGATGATTTCTGAACATCGTCCTGTTTTCTGAACGGGTGCTCATTTAAAAAACTTCAGATTATTCAGTTCAGTTTTTCTGAACAATTTCCTTGCCTTTGGAAAGATAGGGAATTACTGAAAACAGTAATATCTTTTAAAATTAAGTCTCCATGTTTTTTTTTCTTAGAATGTGCATCAGAGTGCACATATCAATAACTGTTGCATATTGCCTAGAAAGAACTTTCTAACTTGTCTGTGTTTAGGGTAATGACTGTGACCATCCTTACAATACAATTTGAATGATGACAATATCTCTTTTGAGATTTATTAAGAAAATCAGTCATTACTCAGTCACAAGAGTCTCCTCAATTTCAGAGGCTAATTTTAAGCATGTGACTGAAAGAAGTTGCAATTTTGGTCTTTAATCAGCAAAATCTCATTTGATTTATGGGAAGTGCGGTTATTTCAGAGGCAGAAAGTTCTTAGTTTTAGTCCTGGCTTGGTTTCTTGGTTCCTTGAGTGAACTTGGACAAGTTTTTAATGTCTCTGAAGCTTAGTTTTCTCAAGGTTAAAATGTAGTTAATAATAACTTCTTTGCACATTTATTGTGAGACTTAAATGAGATAAGAAATGCAAAATGACTATCACAGTGCCTGGCACCTAGTAGCTTCCAAGTTTTTTTTTTTTTTCTGGAAACAGAACCTCAGTATCTTTTTTCTTTTTCCTCTTCTCAAAGAATAAGCATTGATGACACTTTTTACCAAAGCTTTAAGCTAATAGTAACATTCATTTGTGGCAACTCTAGAAACAAACTGCCACACTGAGACATAAAAATTGAGCTAGCACGTACAGTCCAATTTTAGGATTAGTTACTTGGGATGTAACTTGTGTATAAATCACCAAAGGGCTGGGGTGTTATCAGACAGCCCATGCTTACAGCATGAAAGCAGACTATATTTACCTTAACTGTCTTTTATTATTCTTCTCACTAGCAAAGGCCTGTGAGAAAGAACTCAGTTACCGTTGCTGCCAGAAAAACACATCTAAGTGTCTAATAATATAGCGAAATACGTTATTAATTAGAAGCAGCAAGATGAGCTGTAGTCCTGTCAAGAAGTTAAATTATCCAGTAGGTGTTCCCACCTCTTTCTATATACCATTCCTTTTACAGGATAAGTTTCAAACTAAGTATGAACTAAGTATGTTTATTAGATCTGGCAGATTCCATTCTTGTATTGAAAAGTTTCCTTTCCTTATTAAGAATGGAAGCTCTCTAATGAAGGGTGTTTATCATTATAAGCACTGCTTATTTACTCTCATAGCACTTCTGCGTGCGGCTTATTTCTTCATTTCCCCCTCCTCCCTTCTAGCGATTGTCATCTGAGGCCACTGCTCTTTGCGTTTACAATACTGCTTCTTCCGTTTCCCCTATGTATTTCATTTTATTTTTCTCTTGTATCCCATCTACAGATTTCCTCTGTTTTGATTCTCACATGGCTGTTATTCTCTAAAATCCCATGCTCTGTCTTAATAACTAGCTTTTTAGGCTCACGGTGACCTGCCAGGTATAGCGGTCTGGGAGTCTGAATCCATCAAGTCACTTACTTCACCCCGTACCTGTGCAGGGCAGTTCCTATTACCACCTGCTGCTGGATTTCTGTTCACATGCTAGAACCTCACCACTCAACCACCGGCACATGTGCTCTTTGGGTCTCACTACTCTCCTTCTCACATATCGGGGATAAAAATTCATCCTGGTAGGATTGTTTTGAGGCTCAAGTAAAATAGTGGATAACAGTATTTTTCCTGAACTCTTCATTGATTTTTTTTTAAACATCTTTATTGGAGTATAATTGCTTTACAATGGTGTGTTAGTTTCTGCTTTATAACAAAGTGAATCAGTTATACATATACATATGTTCCCATATCTCTTCCCTCTTGCGTCTCCCTCCCTCCCACCCTCCCTATCCCACCCTTCTAGGTGGTCACGAAGCACCAAGCTGATCTCCCTGTGCCATGCAGCTGCTTCCCACTAGCTACCTATTTTACGTTCGGTAGTGTATATATGTCCATGCCACTCTCTCACTTTGTCACAGCTTACCCTTCCCTCTCCGCATATCCTCAAGTCCATTCTCTAGTAGGTCTGTGTCTTTATCCCCATCTTACCCCTAGGTTCTTCGTGACCTTTTTTTTTTTTTTCCTTAGATTCCATATATATGTGTTAGCATACGGTATTTGTCTTTCTCTTTCTGACTTACTTCACTCTTCACTCTGTATGATAGACTCTAGGTCCATCCACCTCACTACAAATAACTCAATTTCGTTTCTTTTTATGGCTGAGTAATATTCCATTGTATATATGTGCCACATCTTCTTTATCCATTCATCTGAAGATGGACGCTTAGGTTGCTTCTGTCTCCGGGCTATTGTAAATAGAGCTGCAATGAACATTTTGGTACATGACTCTTTTTGAATTATGGTTTTCTCAGGGTATATGCCCAGTAGTGGGATTGCTGGGTCATATGGTAGTTCTATTTGTAGTTTTTTAAGGAACTTCCATACTGTTCTCCATAGTGGCTGTACCAGTTCACATTCCCACCAGCAGTGCAAGAGTATTCCCTTTTCTCCACACCCTCTCCAGGATTTATTGTTTCTAGATTTTTTGATGATGGCCATTCTGACCAGTGTGAGATGGTATCTCATAGTAGTTTTTATTTGCATTTCTCTAATGATTAATGATGTTGAGCATTCTTTCATGTGTCTGTTGGCAGTCTGTATATCTTCTTTGGAGAAATGTCTGTTTAGGTCTTCTGCCCATTTTTGGATTGGGTGGTTTGTTTTTTTTGTTATTGAGCTGCATGAGCTGCTTGTAAGTTTTGGAGATTAATCCTTTGTCAGTTGCTTCATCTGCAAATATTTTCTCCCATTCTGAGGGTTGTCTTTTGGTCTTGTTTATGGTTTCCTTTGCTGTGCAAAAGCTTTGAAGTTTCATTAGGTCCCATTTGTATATTTTTGTTTTTATTTCCATTTCTCTAGGAGGTGGGTCAAAAAGGATCTTGCTGTGATTTATGTCACGGAGTGTTCTGCCTATGTTTTCCTCTAAGAGTTTGATAGTTTCTGGCCTTACATTTAGGTCTTTAATCCATTTTGAGCTTGTTTTTGTGTATGGTGTTAGGGAGTGTTCTAATCTTATACTTTTACAGGCACCTGTCCAGTTTTCCCAGCACCACTTATTGAAGAGGCTGTCCTTTCTCCACTGTACATTCCTGCCTCCTTTATCAAAGGTAAGGTGACCATATGAGCATGGGTTTATCTCTGGGCTTTCTATCCTGTTCCATTGATCTGTATTTCTGTTTTTGTGCCAGTACCATACTGCCTTGATTAATGTAGCTTTGCAGTATAGTCTGAAGTCAGGGAGCCTGATTCCTCCAGCTCCATTTTTCATTCTCAAGATTGCTTTGACTATTCGGGGTCTTCTGTGTTTCCATACAAATTGTGAAATGTTTTGTTCTAGTTCTGTGAAAAATGCCACTGGTAGTTTGATAGGGATTGCATTGAATCTGTAGATTGTTTTGGGTAGTAGGGTCATTTTCACAATGTTGATTCTTCCAATGCAAGAACATGGTATATCTCTCCATCTATTTGTATCATCTTTAATTTCTTTCATCAGTGTCTTATACTTTTCTGCATACAGGTCTTTTGTCTCCTTAGGTAGGTTTATTTCTAGATATTTTATTGTTTTTGTTGCAATGGTAAATGGGAGTGTTTTGTTGATTTCACTTTCAGATTGTTCATCATTAGTGTATAGGAATGCCAGAGATTTCTGTGCATTAATTTTGTATCCTGCTACTTTACCAAATTCATTGATGCAAAAATCCTCAACAAAATACTAGCAAACAGAATCCAACAGCACATTAAAAGGACCATACACCATGATCAAGTGGGGTTTATTCCACGAATGCAAGGATTCTTCAGTATACGCAAATCAATCAACGTGGTACACCATATTAACAAATTGAAGGAGAAAAACCATATAATCATCTCAATAGATGCAGAGAAAGCTTTTGACAAAATCCAGCACCCATTTATGATATAAACCCTGCCGAAAGTAGGCGTAGAGGGAACTTTCCTCAACATAATAAAGGCCATATATGACAAACCCACAGCCAACATCGTCCTCAGTGGTGAAAAACTGAAACCATTTCCACCAAGATCAGGAACAAGACATGGTTGCCCACTCTCACCACGCTTATTCAACATAGTTTTGGAAGTTTTAGCCACAGCAATCAGAGAAGAAAAAGAAATAAAAGGAATCCAAATCAGAGAAGAAGAAGTAAAGCTGTCACTGTTTGCAGATAATATATGTAGAGCATCCCAAAGATGCTACCAGAAAACTACTAAGACTTTATTGATTTTTGAAAATGAGTTATTCTTTCTAAGGCATTCTACCGATAAAGTGTTAAAATTTGAAAACGCCACTGGTCAAATCCTTTCTATAAACACATTTCTTTATACTTAGATAAAGGATCTAAGCCCTAAGTCACTGGTTCCTAATTTTAAGCAGAACTGCCCGTGACAGTGGTAGGTGCCAGTTGTTGGGTGGTGTCTTCAGAAAGTGGCAAATGCTGCTGCATGTATGGCTGATAGATTTTTAAAAAATGACCTCAGATGACAAAGATGCTGCTTGTGAAAAAAACTGAAATACCCTCATGATTTCCTACTCTATTTTCTCTAAATTTTTGGCCATTGATTCTAGATTCTTTCAGCACTTTCTTTCTTTGGCTTTTAGCGTTTCTAATGACATTTTCATTCTCTGCCCACACCTTTCCTCCAGGCTGTCAATCTGAAGATTTAGCCATTAGTACTGACTGGCCATGGCCATGGTGCTGAGCCTGGACCTCCTGCTCATTTGTCATCCAGGACAGCGGTGACAGTGTGGGATGCTGCGTGGTAAGTACCATGATCTCCAACCTCTCGACAGGCTTGGTTCCTCTCCTGTCTCCCCCTGCATCATTTTCATAAACATAAGCTGACTACTCAACATGTGTGTTTCAGTTCCTGGAGTCAACAGTGTATTTGCTGACTAAAGAGAGGAGGTTTCATCTTATTATTGGAACCTGGGCATCATTACCTCAATCAGTTGCCTGGTAATTCTTTCTAGCAGAAACCTAAGCATCAGCAATGTTTTAAACCAGTCTGTACGAGCTTATTAGCAGCAGTAACTAGCGGTAGCTATAATAGTGACCATTTCCATATTAAAACCGTCTGTGTAGGTAATAGCACTTTACATTTGAATATGTATTTTACTATATTAGGTTATTGTGCATTTACTTGCCATTTAGCTTGTTTGTGGGAGGCTGTACTTATCGTGGTTAAGGTATGAGAGTCAGAAAAATCTTGGTTCTAGCCGAGAGGCACTGAAAAAGTTATTTAACTTCGCAAAGCCTTGGAGTCCCAGCCTCGGTTAGGGCTGTCAGGAGCGGGGACCATATGAACTTTGCAGAGAAGCTCCCCTGACGGCTGTCTCCAGCTGTCCCCATCCTGCCTCTGCTGCTCTCTATCGTAGTGGTTTCTTTTCCTTTCTTTGTAGCACTTGTCGTAATCTGATGTGATATTCTTTATTTGGTTACTGTTTTGTCACACAAGACAGTGCAAGTTCCATGTGGGCAGCCATGTCTTCTGCTAGGTTTGTTGGTGCATCTCAGGTTCTCACCTGAGAACCAGGTTGGCATTCAGAAGGTGCTCTGAGACTATTTGTTGAACGAATGAATAATGTATTCAAACACTTAGCACAATATCCACAGAGGAAAACGCAATAAACCATCATTACTGTTACTGCAAATATCATGATGAGCTTACAACGAGAATTTGAATCATTAGTATGTTATTTTTTTCTCTGAGGTTTTTTTGTTTGTTTGTTTTACATCTTTATTGGAGTATAATTGCTTTACAATGGTGTGTTAGTTTCTGCTTTATAACAAAGTGAATCAGTTATACATATACATATGTTCCTATATCTCTTCCCTCTTGCATCTCCCTCCCTCCCACCCTCCCTATCCCACCCCTCCAGGCGGTCACAAAGCACCGAGCTGATCTCCCTGTGCTATGCGGCTGCTTCCCACTAGCTATCTACTTTACATTTGGTAGTGTATATATGTCCATGCCTCTCTCTCGCTTTCTCACAGCTTACGTTTCCCCCCCCCCATATCCTCAAGTCCATTCTCTAGTAGGTCTGTGTCTTTATTCCTGTCTAACCCCTAGGTTCTTCATGACATTTTTTTTTTCTTCAATTCCATATATATGTGTTAGCATACGGTATTTGTCTTTCTCTTTCTGACTTACTTCACTCTGTATGACAGACTCTAGGTCTATCCACCTCATTACAAATAGCTCAATTTCGTTTCTTTTTATGGCTGAGTATATTCCATTGTATATATGTGCCACATCTTCTTTATCCATTCATCCGATGATGGGCACTTAGGTTGTTTCCATCTCCGGGCTATTGTAAATAGAGCTGCAATGAACATTTTGGTACATGACTCTTTTTGAATTATGGTTTTCTCAGGGTATATGCCCAGTAGTGGGATTGCTGGGTCATATGGTAGTTCTATTTGTAGTTTTTTAAGGAACCTCCATACTGTTCTCCATAGTGGCTGTACCAATTCACATTCCCACCAGCAGTGCAAGAGTGTTCCCTTTTATGCACACCCTCTCCAGCATTTATTGTTTCTAGATTTTTTGATGATGGCCATTCTGACTGGTATGAGATGATATCTCATTGTAGTTTGGATTTGCATTTCTCTAATGATTAATGATGTTGAGCATTCTTTCATGTGTCTGTTGGCAGTCTGTATATCTTCTTTGGAGAAATGTCTATTTAAGTCCTCTGCCCACTTTTGGATTGGGTTGTTTGTTTTTTTGTTATTGAGCTGCATGAGCTGCTTATAAATTTTGGAGATTAATCCTCTGTCAGTTGCTTCATCTGCAAATATTTTCTCCCATTCTGAGGGTTGTCTTTTGGTCTTGTTTATGGTTTCCTTTGCTGTGCAAAAGCTTTGAAGTTTCATTAGGTCCCATTTATATATTTTTGTTTTTATTTCCATTTCTCTAGGAGGTGGGTCAAAAAGGATCTTGCTGTGATTTATGTCACAGAGTGTTCTGCCTATGTTTTCCTCTAAGAGTTTGATAGTTTCTGGCCTCACATTTAGGTCTTTAATCCATTTTGAGCTTGTTTTTGTGTATGGTGTTAGGGAGTGATCTAATCTCATACTTTTACATGTACCTGTCCAGTTTTCCGAGCACCACTTATTGAAGAGGCTGTCCTTTCTCCACTGTACATTCCTGCCTCCTTTATCAAAGGTAAGGTGACCATATGAGCATGGGTTTATCTCTGGGCTTTCTATCCTGTTCCATTGATCTATATTTCTGTTTTTGTGGCAGTACCATACTGTCTTGATTAACGTAGCTTTGTAGTATAGTCTGAAGCCAGGGAGCCTGATTCCTCCAGCTCCGTTTTCTGTTCTCAAGATTGCTTTGGCTATTCAGGGTCTTTTGTGTTTCCATACAAATTGTGAAATGTTTTGTTCTAGTTCTGTGAAAAATGCCACTGGTAGTTTGATAGGGATTGCATTGAATCTGTAGATTGCATTGGGTAGTAGGGTCATCTTCACAATGTTGATTCTTCCAATGCAAGAACATGGTATATCTCTCCATCTATTTGTATCATCTTTAATTACTTTCATCAGTGTCTTATACTTTTCTGCATACAGGTCTTTTGTCTCCTTAGGTAGGTTTATTCCTAGATATTTTATTCTTTTTGTTGCAATGGTAAATGGGAGTGTTTTGTTGATTTCACTTTCAGATTGTTCATCATTAGTGTATAGGAATGCCAGAGATTTCTGTGCGTTAATTTTGTATCCTGCTACTTTACCAAATTCATTGATTAGCTCTAGTAGTTTTCTGGTAGCATCTTTAGGATTCTCTATGTATAGTATCATGTCATCTGCAAACAGTGACAGCTTTACTTCTTCTTTTCTGATTTGGATTCCTTTTAGTTAACGTTTCTTCTCTGATTGCTGTTGCTAAAACTTCCAAAACTATGTTGAATAAAAGTGGTGAGAGTGGGCAAGCTTGTCTTGTTCCTGATCTTAGTGGAAATGCTTTCCGTTTTTCACCATTGAGGACGATGTTGGCTGTGGGTTTGTCATATATGGCCTTTATTATGTTGAGGAAAGTTCCCTCTATGCCTACTTTCTGCAGGGTTTTTGTCATAAATGGGTGTTGGATTTTGTCGAAAGCTTTCTCTGCATCTATTGAGATGATCATATGGTTTTTCTCCTGCAATTTGTTAATATGGTTTACCACATTGTTTGATTTGCGTATATTGTAGAATCTTTGCATACTGGAATAAACCCCACTTGATCATGGTGTATGGACCTTTTAATGTGCTGTTGGATTCTGTTTGTTAGTATTTTGTTGAGGATTTTTGCATCTGTGTTCATCAGTGATATTGGCCTGTAGTTTTCTTTCTTTGTGACATCCTTGTCTGGTTTTGGTATCAAGGTGATGGTGGCCTTGTAGAATGAGTTTGGGAGTGTTCCTCCCTCTGCTATATTTTGGAAGAATTTGAGAAGGATAGGTGTTAGGTCTTCTAAATGTTTGATAGAATTCACCTGTGAAGTCATCTCGTCCTGGGCTTTTATTTGTTGGAAGATTTTTAATCACAGTTTCAATTTCAGTGCTTGTGATTGGTATTTTCATATTTTCTGTTTCTTCCTGATTCAGTCTTGGCAGGCTGTGCATTTCTAAGAATTTGTCCATTTCTTCCAGGTTGTCCATTTTATTGGCATAGAGCTGCTTGTAGTAATCTCTGATGATCTTTTGTATTTCTGCAGTGTCAGTTGTTACTTCTCCTTTTTCTTTTCGAATTCTATTGATTTGAGTCTTCTCCCTTTTTTACTTGGTGAGTCTGGCTAGTGGTTTATCAATTTTGTTTATCTTCTCAAAGAACCAGCTTCTAGTTTTCTTGATCTTTGCTATCCTTTCCTTCATTTCTTTTTCATTTATTTCTGATCTGATTTTTATGATTTGTTTCCTTCTGCTAACTTTGGGTTTTTTTTTTTCTTCTTTTTCTAATTGCTTTAGGTGCAAGGTTAGGTTGCTTATTCGAGATGTTTCCTGTTTCTTAAGGTAGGATTGTATTGCTATAGACTTCCCTCTTAGAACTGCTTTTGCTGCATCCCATAGGTTTCGGGTTGTCGTGTCTCCATTGTCATTTGTTTCCAGGTATTTTTTTTATTTCCTCTTTGATTTCTTCAGTGATCACTTCGTTATTAAGTAGTGTATTGTTTAGCCTCCATGTGTTTGTATTTTTTACAGATCTTTTCCTGTAATTGACATCTAGTCTCATAGCGTTGTTGTCGGAAAAGATACTTGATACAATTTCAATTTTCTTAAATTTACCAAGGCTTGATTTGTGACCCACGATATGATCTATCCTAGAGAATATTCCATGAGCACTTGAGAAAAATGTGTATTCTCTTGTTTTTGGATGGAATGTCCTATAAATAGCTATTAAGTCCATCTTGTTTAATGTATCATTTAAAGCTTGTGTTTCCTTATTTATTTTCATTTTGGATGATCTATCCATTGGTGAAAGTGGGGTGTTAAAGTCCCCTACTATGAATGTGTTACTGTTGATTTCCCCTTTTATGGCTGTTAGTATTTGCCTTATGTATTGAGGTGCTCCTATGTTGGGTGCATAAATATTTACAATTGTTATATCTTCTTCTTGGATTGATCCCTTGATCATTATGTAGTGTCCTTCTTTGTCTCTTCTAATAGTCTTTATTTTAAAGTCTATTTTGTCTGATATGAGAATTGCTACTCCAGCTTTCTTTTGGTTTCCTTTGCAATGGAATATCTTTTTCCATCCCCTTATTTTCAGTCTGTATGTGTCTCTAGGTCTGAAGTGGGTCTCTTGTAGACAGCATATATATGGGTCTTGTTTTTGTATCCATTCAGCCAATCTGTGTCTTTCGGTGGGAGCATTTAGTCCGTTTACATTTAAGGTAATTATCGATATGTATGTTCCTATTCCCATTTTCTTAATTGTTTTGGGTTCGTTATTGTAGGTCTTTTCCTTCTCTTGTGTTTCTTGCCTAGAGAAGTACGTTTAGCATTTGTTGTAAAGCTGGTTTGGTGGTGCTGAACTCTCTCAGCTTTTGTTTGTCTGTAAAGGTTTTAATTTCTCCATCAAATCTGAATGAGATCCTTGCTGGGTAGAGTAATCTTGGTTGCAGATTTTTCTCCTTCATCACTTTAAATATGTCCTGCCACTCCCTTCTGGCTTGCAGAGTTTCTGCTGAAAGATCAGCTGTTAACCTTATGGGGATTCCCTTGTATGTTATTTGTTGTTTTTCCCTTGCTGCTTTTAGTATGTTTTCTTTGTATTTAATTTTTGACAGTTTGATTAATATGTGTCTTGGCGTATTTCTCCTTGGTTTTATCCTGTATGGGACTCTCTGTGCTTCCTGGACTTGATTAACTATTTCCTTTCCCATATTAGGGAAGTTTTCAACTACAATCTCTTCAAATATTTTCTCAGTCCCTTTCTTTATCTCTTCTTCTTCTGGAAGAAGTTTAATGTTGTCCCAGAGGTCTCTGAGACTGTCCTCAGTTCTTTTCATTCTTTTTTCTTTATTCTGCTCTGCAGTAGTTATTTCCACTATTTTACCTTTCAGGTCACTTATGCGTTTTTCTGCCTCAGTTATTATGCTATTGATCCCATCTAGAGTATTTTTAATATCATTTATTGTGTTGTTCATCGTTGTTTGTTTCATCTTTAGTTCTTCTAGGTCCTTGTTAAACGTTTCTTGCATTTTGTCTATTCTATTTCCAAGATTTTGGATCATCTTTACTATCATTATTCTGAATTCTTTTTCAGGTAGACTGCCTATTTCCTCTTCATTTGTTAGGTGTGGTGGGTTTTTATCTTGCTCTTTCATCTGCTGTGTGTTTTTCTGTCTTCTCATTTTGCTTATCTTACTGTGTTTGGGGTCTCTTCTTTGCAGGCTGTAGGTTCGTAGTTCCCGTTGTTCTTGGTGTCTGTCCCCAGTGGCTAAGGTTGGTTCAGTGGATTGTGTAGGCTTTCTGGTGGAGGGGACTAGTGCCTGTGTTCTGGTGGATGAGGCTGGATCTCGTCTTTCTGGTGTGCAGGTCTACGTCTGGTGGTGTGCTTCGGGGTGTCTGTGGACTTATTATGATTTTAGGCAGTGTCTCTGCTAATGGGTGGGGTTGTGTTCCTGTCTTGCTAGTTGTTTGGCATAGGGTGTCCAGCACTGTAGCTTGCTGGTCATTGAGTGAAGCTGGGTGCTGGTGTTGAGATGGAGATCTCTGGGAGATGTTTGCCATTTGATATTATGTGGAGCTGGGAGGTCTCTTGTGGACCAGTGTCCTGAAGTTGGCTCTCCCACCTCAGAGGCACAGCACTGACTCCTGGCTGCAGCACCAAGAGCCTTTCATCCACATGGCTCAGAATAAAAGGGAGAAAAAGTAGAAAGAAAGAATTAGTAGAAGTCGAAAGAAAGAAAGAAGGAAATAAAGAAAGAAAGGAGGGAGGGAGGAAGGAAGGAAGGAGGGAAGGAAGGAACAAAAGAAGGAAAGAAAGAAGATAAAGTAAAATTAAAAAAATGAAGTAAGATAAAATATAAGAAGTTATTAAAATAAAAAATAATTATTAAGAAAAAAATTAAAAAAGAAAACAAACAAAACAACGGACGGATAGAACCCTAGGACAAATGGTGGAAGCAAAGCTATACAAACAAAATCTCACACAGAAGCATACACATACACACTCACAAAAAGAGGAAAAGGGGAAAAAATCATAAATCTTGCTCTCAAAGTCCACCTCCTCAATTTGGGATGATTCGTTGTCCATTTATGTATTCCACAGATGCAGGGTACATCAAATTGATTGTGGAGCTTTAATCCGCTGTTTCTGAGGCTGCTGGTAGAGATTTCCCTTTCTCTTCTTTGTTCTCACAGCTCCTGGGGCTCAGCTTTGGATTTGGCCCCGCCCCTGCGTGTAGGTCGCCGGAGGCCATCTTTTCTTCGCTCAGACAGGACGGTGTTAAGGGAGCAGCTGCTTCGGGGACTCTAGCTCAATCAGGCCGGGGGTGGGGAGGGCCACGGAGTGCGGGGCGAGCCTGCGGCTGCAGAGGCCGGCGTGACGTTGCACCAGCTTGAGGTGCTCCGTGCGTTCTCCCAGGGAAGTTGTCCCTGGATCCCGGGACCCTGGCAGTGGCGGGCTGCCAGGCTCCGCGGAAGGGAGGTGTGGATAATGACCTGTGCTCGCACACAGGCTTCTTGGTGGCGGCAGCAGCAGTCTTAGCGTCTCATGTCCATCTCTGTGGTCCGTGCTTTTAACCGCGGCTCGCGCCCGTCTCTGGAGCTCCTTTAAGCAGAGCTCTTAATCCCCTCTCCTCGCGCACCAGGAAACAAGAGGGAAGAAAAAGTCTCTTGCCTCTTCGGCAACTCTAGACTTTTCCCCGGACTCCCTCTCGGCTAGCCGTGGTGCACTAATCCCCTGCAGGCTGTGTTCACGCCGCCAACCCCAGTCCTCTCCCTGCGCTCTGACAGAAGCCCGAGCCTCAGCTCCCAACCCCGCCCGCCCCGGCAGGTGAACAGACAAGCCTCTCGGGCTGGTGAGTGCCTATCCTCTGTGCGGGAATCTCTCCGCTTTGCCCTCCGCACCCCTGTTGCTGCGCTCTCCTCCGCGGCTCTGAAGCTTTCCCCCTTCGCCACCCGCAGTCTCCGCCCGCAAAGGGGCTTCCTAGTGTCTGGAAACCTTTCCTCCTTCACAGCTCCCTCCCACTGGTGGAGGCCCGTCCCTATTCTTTTGTCTGTTTTTTCTTTTCTCTTTTGCCCTACCCAGGTATGTGGGGAGTTTCTTGCCTTTTGGGAGGTCTGAGGTCTTCTGCCAGTGTTCAGTAGGTGTCCTGTAGTTATTCCACGTGTAGATGTATTTCTGGTGTATCTGTGGGGAGGAAGGTGATCTCCGCATGTTACTCTTCCGCCATCTTCCCCTCGTCCCTCTGTAAGGTTTGATTGAGTGCTTTGGGTTTCTACCCTCTGTTTTGCAGTTTCCCTGTAAGACCTTCTGTGGTCAGTGACTCAGCCATGCTAACAGCTCCCAGATCTACATCTCTGCCTCTCTCTGGAGTCCCCAGCATAGAATGTAGACGCTCAGCCTCTCTGGCGTTTCCAGCACGGCGTGTAGACGCTCAGTCTCCCTGGAGTCCCCAGCATGGCGTGTAGACGCTCGGCCTCTCTGGAGTCCCCAGTACGGGGTGTAGACACTCAGCCTCTCTGGAGCCCCCAGCACGTGCAGACGCTCACACACAGCAGGCCTCCCACTCCTGCTCACCTTCCCGGGCTGCCTCTCTCTGCTCATGACATCTGTACCTGCCCTCATGCTCAAATTAGAAGCTTTGCATCAGCCTTGATCTCTCCCTTATTTCGCTTATGTGACCAATTCACAGTTTCTCCCTCAGAAAGGTCTCTCTTTTCCTCACTTGCCTAGCTCTGTCATTGCCTCTCATTTGGACTTTTATGGCACCTAATAATATGATTAAAGTTTATTGACCACAGTACAGACTTGATATGCATTTAAATATACAGCAGCCTATGAGGAAGATGTTACTAATGTTGTTGTTATTATCATTTTACAGATGAAGAGAAAACAAGGTTCAGAGAAGTTAAGCAGTTTCTTAAATTCTCAAAGCTGCTGTTGGATTTGAACTTAGATCTGATTTCAGAGCCTCCACCGTCTTTGAAATCTTCCTAATTGCTGCAAAATTTCCCTTCTTGAGACCTTGTTTCAATCCACACTGCCTTCTCCTTTCCTCTGAATGATCTGTTAATTACTCTTCAAGAATCATCTTACAGAACATCTCTTCTCTTTCCAATTTCTCCAGGGTAGAAGCAGATGCTTTTGCTGGGATTCCACAGCACTCTGTACACGCATCAACCTTGGCCATTATTATTTTGTATTTTAATTATCAGCCTGCACATTCTTGAGAGAAGAAACCTCTAATTAATGTTCGTATTTACAATATCTCTACTCAGTAGGAGCTGGGTAGGTTTTTATTAAAGGAATGCTTCTATAAATACTGTTCATTGGGGAATTTAATAGTTGCTCTTTTATTTTCATAGGAATGCTATTCATTTTTTTCTGCTAAAATGTAAACTTAGCAGTTGGGAATAACTGCTTTTTTAAAAAAATCATTCAACATCTGTTTATTCAGTGGGAAATAGTACTTCAAAATAGCCTGAACAGGCACAGTTTTTTTTTCCTGTATACTTTATTTTATTATTATTTTTATTGAGGTATAGTTGATTTTACTATATTATATTAGTTTTCAGGTGTACAACATAGGGATTCAAAATTTTTATAGATTATACTCCATTTGAAGTTATCTTAAAATATTGGCAGTATTCTCTGTGCTGTTTAATATATCCTTATAGCTTATTATTTATATATAGTAGTTTGTACCTCTTAATACTTGCTTTTTAAACTAACCCCTCCTTCCCCTTTTGGTTTTCTGTTCTCAACATAGGGAGATTTTAATAAGAAATCCATTTCCACTTGTCCCCCAAGTTCCCACTCCTGTTTCGTATGTGGTGACCTCTATTTACTCTGATATCTTTGTTCCCTCAGCCTCTTTTTCTGTGCCACCCCATATGCCTGTATTCTATTTTTCCCAAGTTTTGCTTTCTGCTAAGCAACAGGTAATGTGTCAGCACTAGTGTTTCACTGCTCACTTAAAGCTTGAGTTCAGATGCTGTTTTTCATCTTTTATGACCATGATGGAAATTTCAGGTCCTAGATATGGGAAAGATATTTTGGGGCAGTAGGATCTTATGATTTTCTTCAAATCACACCCCATTATGTCTTTGAAGAAAGCTTCATACATATCTTTTCTGTAATCATCCTTCCAAAATTGGTAAAAAGTCCTTTGCAGTTGCCAAAACTGTGGTGTGACTGATAAGTTACAAACAGGAAAGTGCTCGTCTCTGCCAAGATGCCAAGATGCTTGAATCTGAATTGTACAAACCTCTGTCTCTTTTTGGAGAAGATAAGACTTTATTTTTATGAGGAAACAATGAAGGCTTATCTTGTACATCTCCAGAATTTGAAAATGTATATCTAAAAATGGGAAAAAAACATTAATATATCCAGGTTCTGATATCAGAACTCTAACAATATGTTTTTAATTTATTAATCTGAAAATATAAGGATAAAACAAATATCATGTAAAAATGTGTTAATGTGAATATATCCTTGTAGCCATTTGATAAATACAATCAATTTTTGAATTGTTATAATAAAATGAAGTATTTATTAATTTTTAAAAATCCTAAGAAAAACAAACAGGATTTAAGATAGTAAGTTAAAATAATCTGAAAACTAATTTAACTGTCAGTCACATGAAACACATACTTCCACATAGAGTTCTTGAACAGATAGCACTTTAAGTTTAAATTCTCTGTTCCTAAGTAAAACAATTTAGAACTCCCTCAATTGGTGTTAAACCCAGAATAGTTCATTATCCACTTTCCCATGAAAACATCAATTTTTGGAAGAATTCCTCTTCAAAATGAGTCCAAGCTTGAAGGAAATGATGAATACATTAGTAATGGGATGTAAAAGCACACTGCATGTGGCTCATTCCATCAGCTAGCCCCATTTCTTTATTTTATATGTGAAGAAACTGAGGCCTATTGGTACTAGAGGTACAGAGAGAGACATGAGGTGCGTGAATAGGCACTAATCCAGTTGCTTGGTCCAAAGCTTTTTGTTTCTTGTCACCATGTGGCACCTTGCTTCCCCAGCGTGAGGTGAACGTGCTCTGAGGGCTGGGCAGAGGGACTGTATTTGGAAGGTAAAATCAGTACATAAGCAAAACTGAAAATTCTAGACTTGTCCTGTGTTGGAGTGCAAGGGGAAAAATAAGTAGCAAAGGATGTTGGTTATTCCATTTATTAGTTACATCAGTGTTTGGCTGACTTAGTATAATTTGCGTGAGAAGGGTTCAAGGTGTCCTGAAACCATGTGTCTCGAGGCCATGGATGGATGACCTTTCTGACTTGCCCATGCATATACTCATTTGCTGATGGAGTGAGACGAGGAGACTATTTGAAACGCGTGGAAACATTTCTTTTCTGGCATATTGTGCCTAGGGATCATTATCAAGTTCAGATATCTAAGACTTAAGCCTGTGTTCTTATACTGGTATTTTTAAAAGAAAGAAATTCAGTGGATTAGATAAAATTGGACTACTGTGGTAACACCTTCTACAAGTAACTAGAGCCCCCATTAATCAGCTTTATACATTTTAACAAAAAAATGTTCTCTTGCACAGCTAATTCTCTTTCCCAGAAATGAACCCCTGAATACTGATTCTATATTATAATAATTCTTTGTTTAATGAGAATAATTCCAGTTAATATTTATCTTCATGTGATACAGCTTAGGTTTATAGGCATTTTAAAATAGTAATGCTATTTCAGTCAAACTTGAGACCTGAGAAACACTTTTCATACTAAAACTAAAAATCTTGATCAGAAATTTCCTACAGTTAATTCTTTGGAAAAATGATATTAAATATTTTAAGTATCTTATTCTTTATCAAAAGTAAAGAATATTTATCCATTACTAAGGAACATTTATCCTGTGCTCTGTGCTCAACAAAGCAAGTGAAATAGACATGAGTTCTTTCCTCTGGAATATTCTGACAGATTCTAAGAAGCTTCTATGACAGGGAAGATAAAAACAGTCTTTTACCAGAAAAATTACTTTATCGTGTCTTTGAAAAAAATCACATATTTATAAAGTTTTTAGTTTATATTTGGAATTATTGATTATCAAGACCATCATGATGCATTCAAATTGTGAGGAGAAAAACCTCAAAATATAGGAACCAAATTTTCTACCCTATAGCAATATAAGTATGAAAATAAATGAGGAAATTCATACATTTAAATAGCTTAGACTCATTTGGAATTTTTCACATGTAGAAGATATATGCAATATAGAAGTTCAGTTATGAAAGTAATAGTAGGAAGATTTTATAGGTAAAATATCTCTCAAGAACACATCTTTTTATATGACTTATGATATAATACAATTGATTATACTTTGAGTACCAAATTTGTCTACTAATTAAAGTTATTACGAGCACTCTAAAGAGTACATTTACACTAGAGACAAAACTCATATAGCTACAGTTTTTAAAGAACTGATCTGTGCATTATGACAGAAAAATTTCATTAATAAGAAAACATCCATCTAGTTGGATTTCTACAGTAAAAACTTTATCGCACTGTTGTCATGAAGAAAGACCTTCCTTCTCCTTGCATATTAAGTGAGCTATGTAGGTATGCCATAAATTGTGTTATTCATGTTATAAGAGTTCTGTAGTCCATCCTTTCAGGATCTGTTTCTCTTTGAGAACTAGAAATCAATTTATAGTTTGATTTCTTCTATTTCATTCCTACTCCATTTCTGATTTTTTTTAAAATTTATGTATTTAATTTATTTATTTTTGGCTGCATTGGGTCTTTGTTGCTGCACGCGGGCTTTCTCTAGTTGTGGCGAGTGGGGGCTACTCTTTGTTGTGGTGCGCAGGCTTCTCATTGCGGTGGCTTCTCCTGTTGCAGAGCTTAGGCTCTAGGCGCGCGGGCTTCAGTAGTTGTGGCTCATGGGGTCTAGAGTGCAGGCTCAGTAGTTGTGGCGCACGGGCTTAGTTGCTCCGCAGCATGTGGGATCTTCCCGGCCCAGGGCTCAAACCCCTGTCCCCTGCATTGGCAAGTGGATTCTTCTTAACCACTGCGCCACCAGGGAAGCCCAGATTTTTTTAATATATATATATATTATAAAAGCACAAAGCCAGGACTTTCAGTATACCAGCTTCAATTTAAACTTTTGAGTGGTGGTCAAGAATTGTTGTTGGGTTGAATAGTCTTCAGAAGTTTCTGGTACATTTCTGACTTTAGAAACCTGGGATAGGAATCCCTTTCCATGTGCATATGCACTATTTTTTGAGCCTCTTCAAAACACGTTTGTGTGGGTTCTTGAATATTCTTGATGATGGTTTCTCTTGTCGAACTGTCAATGTTAATCTGAAAAGTGAAATTACATGTAGAACATAAATAGGCATAATTGAAGTTGAAAATGGAATGGAAAGGTTTAATTTTTTTCCTCCTCTCCTTTTCAGTGGAATAGGGTAATTTTGTTTGCAGTTTCATTGGTATCTTAAAAGACAACCCCCCCCCCCCCCCGCCGCAACAAAACATGAGGACCAAGACCAGGGAAATACCAGAAACCGTTGCTTCCTTAGGCAGATGCAAGTGGTGTGTTAGTGGAGTCTGCAAGCAAGGAGTTTATGAGATGGAGGCCTCTTTTAAAGAAAAGGGAAATCGGGGCTATTTTGAAGTTTATCTTCCTTAAACAGTCATGAACGTTGATTTAACTGACTATGCCCTGAAATGGGAAGAAAGTGAAGAGAAGTGGAGAAATAGAGGAGAGAAGTGGTTATTCAATAAACCAAGTATTTTCCAGACAAGAGTTTTGAGGAACAAGTCAGTAATGTTGGACTCTCCTGAAAGACAGGAATCTCATGAACCACCCTCTACCCTTATCCTCTTGACCAGAACTTTCATTCCTCGTTTTCTCTCCACCAGCAGGAGTCTCAGAGTGTCCGTTTCATTCATGACTCTTTATTTCCTTTCTCCAGTTGTAAGTGATTGGCAGGAATGTCAGTGTGAATGTTTGCTGGGTTTGCTGGTTTTAAACTAAGGTGAGCGGTGATGGCACACTTTGCCCACCCCCACTGGGGAAGTCACCACGTCTATTCTATCTGTTGTTTCTTGTAGCAGAGTCAATTCTTACAAGGACTTCTTTTTTTTTTTTCATTTTCCTGGGAATTAAGATAACTCAATGAGGAGAGGCTTTGGAGCCAGACAGGCCTAACTTTCCTACTTAACTGCTGTGTGACACTGAAGAAGTTAAATTAACTTCTCAGATTCTCAGGTTTCTTAACTGTAAAATAAGGTTAACAATACTGACTACATAGCACTATAGGAGGTACTGGATGTAAAGTGCTGGCACGTACGTGTGCTTGACAGACACTAACACTTTCCTGGGATGCATTGATTTCCAGTTGCCGGCACTGTCAGGTGTGGTTACCTCTCTAGGGGACTGTGGCTGGATGTAAGTCCTGTAAAGCTTCTTGGCCCTAGAAGTTCTGCTCCTCTGTGAGGCGACTTTCTTATAGGTTTCACACGCCATCCAGAATTTAATATTTTCATCGCTGTGCTCCATTTTTAAGTATGCTGCGTAGACTACCGGACCATCTAAAAGTAGAGGAGAAATCAGTTTATTTTCCTGGGTCAGCATCCTAAAAATATGTGAACAATATGTAGTGCAGTTTAAAACTAACATCTGAATCAGAGCTCCCAAATTATTTAACAAGTGAGTATTATATAATGATACACACACACACACACACACACACACACACACACACACACCCTACATCTTAGTTACCTCTATGCGTCTGAAGCATGTTTTGACAGTGCCAGTTAATGGTGGGATCATTCCTTCATTCCTTTATTCCGTCTTACTCAGAGCAAAATGCCCACTAGTGTGGCTGGGTCTAGGATGGAATAGGTCACAAGGACCCAGAAACAGGACTTAAATGGCCTCAGTGGGAGAGAGCTCTGATCATGAACCTGACATGAAAAATCTAAAACCTCAATACAACCTGGAGGGTAAGAGCAAGGTTTAGAATCTAAACAGGCAGGTCAGGGTTGAAAGGAAAATGTCCAGACCATGTAGAAGTGATAAACTGATGAGGCTGTGTAGCCCGGGGTGTTTCTCGTATCCAGTTAGAGCAGGAGAACATGGATAATGAACAATTCAACTTCATATCCATGGTTTATGGTTCACACCAGAAATGAAGGACAAGGCAGGGAATGGAATTCGGATAGGGTGTTGGAAACTACCTCAAAATCCAGAACAGGACAGTGAGGATGTGCAGAACAACCATTAAGTGACACTTGATGCCAGGATCAATAGGCATCCTCAGCTCTGGTCTTTTCTGAAGTGGGAAGATGGGGGCAAACGTGTGGGAGGAACTTTCCCAATTGAGCCACTATCTTGTGGGCACCAGTGTTTGAAGAAGAGGGTTAAGTGAGTTTTCACAAATCTAACACATTAGTCAGAATCTTTGGGGGGATCAAGTATTCTCAAGATTCAAGATGAACCCTCTGAGAAAAATATTAAACTTCTTTTGGTGACTAGGAAGTCTCTTGGCATATCTGAGAAATTGAATTGCTAAATGATAAGGCAATGTAACTTTCCAATGATAGTGACAGGAATGTGTATGTAGGCGCATTGAACACGTGATGAAACATAGGATTTTGACTAACAGTATCTTAGTATTGTTAACTGTTACAAGAAATAATAGTAATCAGAGGGAATAGCAATGGTGAGTAAAATCATATTTTCCTAGATCTTCACATTAGAGATTGGATCTAATGAGTTTCCTAGCACCAGAAAGCCAGGCTCCTTGACTCCTTGGCTTCTACTGCTCTGTCAGCACTGATACAAAAATAAAGACAAGAATTAAGGTATTCTGTATTCAAGAGAAAAACTCAAACAGAGGCAGTTTCTAATAACACCTTCTAAGGAGACATTAGGGTTGGGGAAAGCTGGTGATCTGCAAGAAATGTGCTATCCTAGGAAGACACAGAATTAGAGCTTGGTTCATTAGTATCATGGGAGCAGGTGTAGCCTTCACGACATTGGGTGGGAGATGGTTCAAAAGAAGCATTGTTTGAACTGAGAGGACAGACGAGATGGGGGTAGGGCTTGTATAAAAATGTAACAAGGAAAGGATATGGATTTGGTATTTCTACCCAACGGGGGAATATATTTTACCTTACACTTAAAACAAGAAGTTTGTTTTCACAACAGTTAACTCTAAGATGTGCCTCACCTCATCACAGACACAGAAAGCTGGGGTCAGAGAATACAGATGTAGCAATTGGTATTCCTGTTAGAGAAACAGCTGAATGGGTAGGCAAGCCAAAAAACAAAACAAATCAAAACAGAAAGCCATTTCTGGCATAACAAGTGAAGCTGGAAGCCAGTAATTTGCCGTGTATATTGAAAGAACTAGAATCCTATTTAAGAAAATAAAAAGCAATTTTTTATACTTTGTACTTAGAGAAATTTTGACTGAGTGCTTCATTAGGAACAGAAAATAAGGATCCTAAAATAAATGAGTTATGGAATAGGAAAAAAAACAAGCTACCAGATGACATCTACAGATCCTGGAATGAGACTTAGCCACCAGGCTGCTTGCGTGGGTTAAGCGGATAGGGTGGGGAGCAGGTGGGGGGATAATTTGGAAACCAGTGTTAGATTACATGTTATAGTATTCTGAATTTGTGTTTATATTTATGTCTAGCTTAACTGTATAGTAAAATGTTTAGGGATTCTTATTCTAGAAGCTGCCTGCATCTGTATCTGCCTTTCTCAACTTCCCTCCTGATTGAGTGGAGGAAGGGTCTTCTGGGGCTGGCCGAATGGTTCAACAGTTCTCAACATTCCCAAGTCCTCTGCTGAGGAACCCAACCGTGTGGTGCCACATATATTTTTTAACTTTTTTTTTTTTTTTTTGCGGTACTCGGGCCTCTCACTGCTGCGGCCTCTCCCGCCGCGGAGCACAGGCTCCGGACGCGCAGGCTCAGCGACCATGGCTCACGGGCCCAGCCGCTCTGCGGCATGTGGGATCCTCCTGGACCGGGGCACGAACCCTCATCGCCTGCATTGGCAGGCGGACTCTCAACCACTGCGCCACCAGGGAAGCCCCACATATATTTTTATATAGATACCCGATGCGGTAGACGGTGATATTGTTCTCAGTTATTCCTGCCCTTCTTGGAGGAGGATTGTACTTTCATGTCCCACTTATTTCAGCCTTGCTCGTTGGACTTGTGTCAGCCAGTGACACCCATGCACAGTGTCATGTGCAGGTCGGGCAGAAGGCTTCAGGGGGACTATCAGGTGGTTCTGCCATTGCTCCCCCCCCCCCAAAAAAAAAAAAAAACGTGAGAAGGACGCATTCTGGAAGAGCTGCTCATTTAGTCTGAAGGCCAGAATAAAGACCTGCAACAGAGCTACAGTTGACCCAGTCATTGTGTAGCATGAACAAGAAATGCACCTTTCTTGTAGATTAGTGAGATTGTAGTACCATGTATTACTGTATCATATCCTAGTGAAAGCTGACCTGGACCGCTTGAACTTGTCTGATATTATGGATAGGACTCTGGTGTGTAGAATAAGTAGCTCACATGATTGGTATGTTTTATAGAATTTTGTCTTCATTAGGCTAATTGTTATGCTATGTAAGTTAAGCAGCTGAAAATAGTTGTACAAAAGTGTTCCAGGGGGACTTCCCTAGTGACGCAGTGGTTAAGAATCCGCCTGCCAATGCAGGGGATTTGGGTTCGAGCCCTGGTCTCGGAAGATCCCACATGCTTCAGAGCAACTAAGCCCGTGCGCCACAACTACTGAGTCTGCGCTCTAGAGCCCGCGAGACACAGCTGTGAGCCCACGTGCCACAACTACTGAAGCCCACGCACCTAGAGCCCGTGTTCCACAACAAGGGAAGTCACCGCAATGAGAAGCCCGTGCACTGCAAGGAAGAGTAGCCCCCGCTCGCCACAGCTAGAGAAAGCCTGCGCTCAGCAACGGAGACCCAACGTAGCCAAAATAAATAAATAAATTTATAAGAAAAAGAAAGTGTTCCAGGAATCCAAGCAGTTATTAAAGTCAGAACTGAATTGCTCACTTTAGAATTTCTATTGACTCATACAACAAGGGGATTACAAGGTGGGAAAGCCTTTTCCAAATTAGGCGATGCAGCCCAGTGCGGCCCGTTCTGAGGTTTTAAATGATGCTCCTTTCTGAGCACTAACGCTCCAGAGACCGTGATTCTGCTTGAGCAGAGTAACAGGGATAAACAGGAGAACTGCTCATTAAACTGAGAAGCTGGAAGAACTAGGTTTATGTCACACATAGTGTGCGCTTTTTCCTTGAAGAATGAGAGTGGTGCCTTTGGGACTCCCTAGTGTGTTCTTTACAACTTAGTCACTGAAATTAGTATTTCTGTGACACATGCTGGTATCTTGATGTAAATAGAAAGGAAACATGACATTCCTCTTGTCTGAGTCAGAATGGTGGCCCATCTATTCCAGGATTGTTTTCTGCAAGGCGGCAAGGCTCATGGCATCATTAAATCCTAAAAATGGGCTGTGTGGCAGTCTGCCACCAGAAAAGTGTCTGAAACTATGTTAAATCCATTTTATTTTTAATATGTACCACTGGAGAAAATGAATTCCATAATTCTACCAGCCTCTGTGAAGTTTTAAAATAAGTCTGTTTTATTGAAATTCTCTGGTTTGGCTTGCATGATATTAATCATTTCTGGGTTTTCTCCTAACTTCTGTTTGCTGTATTATTATAAAAGCAACTTAAATACAGAAATTTGTTAACAACTTGATATATTTCCTTTCACTCTTTCAGTCCTTTGTTCATGTTTAACTTCCTACCTAAACAGTATTCATTTAACTTTCCACCTAAACAGTATTCATTCATCTTCACAAATACAGACACACTCTCAAATTACCTTATTGGCATTATACAATGAAAGCAATTTTGTATCACTCTTTCATACTTAATATGGTGTAGCAAACACTTTCTCTTATTTACTCTTTTTTTTTCCTCCTGTTTACTCTTAAAGGTCATGTAACAGTCCATTGCAGGACTACTACACTGTATTATATTTAGCCGTGCTACCATTATCGAATATTTAGATTATTTCCCCTTTATATGTTGTAACGTATTCTACATTGACCATTTTGGTTTATAAATCTTTGCGTCTCTAATTACTTCCCTAGAATTAAAAGAGTAGAATTACTAGATTGATGATGTAATATTTTTGGAGACTCTTGATACCTATTGTAAAATTGCTTTCAGAAATACTTCATTGTTTTTCACTAGTAATAGCAGTGTTGACATGTCTACACACTCCTTCCTTCCCAATCAGATTGGGTAAGACTAGTGACTTGTAGTTATTTAAATTTGTGTTTTAAAAATATTAATGCTTAAACATTTTTTCTTTATTCCAGACCATTTCTTTTCTTTCTGTGAATTTCAAATTTTTCTTTTGCATTGTTACTGTTTTCTTGAATTTCCAGGTCTCTTTGTATATTAAAGACACTATCTGTTTTACTTATGGCATTATCTTCTGTTTTACTTTTACATGTTACTTTTGTTTATGATTTTGGGGGAATATTTGTAAAATATCTAATCTGAAGAAGCCTAAGTTTATCCATCTGATCTGCTTTCAATCTTTTCTGCACTCTTATTAGAGAAAAATCTGTAAAACGAAAATCTGGCCATGGCCCTTTATTTATAGCCTTCAACCTTTCCCATTGCTCTAATGGTAAAACCCCTACCTCTCGGCAGTGGCTGCAAGGCCCATGAGGATACTGCACTGTCTATCTCTCCAGCCTCATCCTGTCATGCCTGAACACCGTCCTGGTTTGCGCCTTGCTCTTCCTGGCCAGGTAGTGTGTTACTGCCATGCTGCTGTATATGCAGTTCCTGCTGTATGTGTGGCGGGCTTTATACCCTGATCTAAGACTCAGGTTTGGTATCTCAGTTTCTGAAGAAAATCTCTCTGAAGCCCCTGTCCCCACAGCAGGTTAGATAAGTGCTTCCTGTCAGTTGACAAGCAGCACCTAGTCCACACTTATTTTCATTCTCACTGTATCTCCCTCTGTACCACAGTCTGTTCTGTTTGTTGATTTATTTCTCTTACTCTCCGCTCGCCTGCAAGCCCTTTGAGAACAAGCACGGCAGTCAGTCACCTCTGCGTGCCCCACGCCTGCGTGCTGCCTGACGGGTAACAGGTACCCAGTAAAGAAATGTTTGTTAATCCAGGCTTTTGGATCCCTCGTGCTTCTGTATTTTAAAGAGACTGTCTGTAGATTTTGAAAAGTAAAGAGGCAGGCTCTAATTACTCAGCATCCAGGAAGCACCAAAGGACAGAGGATTATACCTGGCAAGTTGTTACTTTTTGGTTTCTTGAGAGCGAGACAGAAAATGTACTAACTGAACATTGAGGTCTACAGAAGGCCAGGTTTGTTGTTGTTTTCCCTGCAAGGTGAGGACATGCGTGAGAAGTTAAGACAAAAGTGCTAGTGGGAAGGGTGAGGCATGGCAGCATGGGGAGTATGAGGGATGGCAAGGGGAACCATGGCAACAGCTGTGGGCAGCAGCGCTGAGACTAAAGGGTGGAGTAGGGAGCTGCCAGTGCCCAGTGAGCAGCACAGAATCTCACGGACGACGAGAGCCGAGGGAACACACAGGAGGGAACGACAGCATCCCCCAGTGACTTGTAGTGTCCACTCTCTGCCGTGATGCACTACGGCGCCTTCAGCACTACGAGAATCCTACACTTTCCATCTGGCATTTCCAAGGCTGTCCACGGTGACTGTGATCACTGAGAAAGGGAGGGAAGCGTTCAGTACGTTTAAGGATGATTTTGGCCAAAATTAAGATTGATGCAAATTCTGGGATTCGGAACCCTTGCCGATCCAGAAGGGCTTAACTGTATGTCTGCTCTTGTGTCTGTGCCGGAGTGCACACAACAGACCATGGAAGAATACACAGTTGTACTTTCTCACTTGAAATCATCACTGCAAATTTTAAAATGGGCACTCAGCATTACCCTCTGTCATCCTACTATCCTCCCCTAATATCGTGGCTCTCCAACTCTCCAGAAACTATTTCCTATCCCCTCCTTTCACAATGCCAACTCATCCTCTCCTCAGCTGCTGATGACCCTGCTTCAAACTTAGCTGAGAACACAGGTTTAATTAGGTGGAGATTCCCTCACCTTCTCTCCACCAAATCAACCAACCTACCTCTGCTGGTACCTGCCCTTTCTGACTCTCCTCCCGAGAGGAAAGGATCCCAGTTGCTTTTTGGGTGGGCCAAACAGTTCATTTGTGGCTCCCACCTGATTTTGCTTTCCCTGTTGCCTTGCACTTCTCCTTTGCTCTTAAAGTCGCCTCCACTCTATTCTGTGTCATCCGTTTCTTCCTCTCTAATGGTTGCCATCGTCTGCAAATATGCTGCTTTATTTCCCAAGTAAAACCAATAACAACTACTGACTCTTTACGCCCAATGTGGAACGCATTCACGCTTCCTTCCAGTCTCTGTGCTTTTCTCTGATGAACTTCACAGCAATATTTATGTAAATAATTCCCTGTATCATCTGCCTTGCTTCCTCTTGTCCAGTCCATCTCCACCATGCCCCCCAGGCTGCTCTTATCTTGGCACAATTGACTTCACGTTGCCACACCCGATGGTCGCTGTTCCTTCCACATCTTACCTGACTTCCCAGCAGCCTTAGACACAGTGCACCCCTCCCTTCCTGAAACGCTCTCTTCTTTGCCTCCCATGATGATATGCTGTCCTGGTCATTCTTCACTCACTTGATGCTCCTTTAACATCTTCACAGACTCCTCCTCTTCTCTGGATATGGAAATATTGGTGTGCATCTAAGCTCCACGTCTGGGTCTGTGCTCACCTCTCTCTGAACTCTCCCTCTAAGTGAACTCATAGGGCCATGGCTTCGATTAGCATCTATATGCTAATTACTCCAGGTTTTGTCTTCCCTACTGAGTTCCAGTCTTACCTGGTTTATTGAAATAGCCTTCTAACTAGTCTCTCTGCTTCTTTTCTTCAGAAGAGAACTAGCGCGTACTTTTATTGACTTACAATATTATGTTAGTGTCAGGGATACAACATAGTGATTTGATATTTTTATAGATCATACTCCATATAAAGTTATCATAAAACATTGGCAGTATTCCCTATACTGTACATTGCATCCTTGGGTCTTCTGTGTTTTATACCCAGTAGTTTGTATCTCTTAATCTCCTCCCCTCCCTTGCCCTCCCCCACCCTCAGAGGGTATTTCTCAAAGCACATTAATGCTTGTTACTTTTCATTTAAGGTCTTTCATGTGGCCTGTAAGGCCCTGTGCTCCTGTTAGGCTGAATTTCTTTGGTTAATTGAAGACACTAGCTTCATTCATATCTCAGGGTCTTCTGAACATGGTTTTCCTCTGCTTGGGCCGCTCTGCCCCCAGACCCCAGTATGGCTGGCCGCTTCTCGTCATTCAGTTCTTAGCTCAAATTTTACACCTTCGGACAGTTTGTCTCTAATCATCCCGTTGAATTTCCCTCTTACTCCTGTCTTTCTTTGTCATGCGACCTGGTTTTAGTTTCTTCAAAGTACTTACTACGTTCTGGAATTAATTAAGCTATTAGTTGGCTTTCCTGTTTGTCTCTCTCCTCCCTCTAGAGGGTGCACATGAGCTGAGCACAGTGACCCTCTAGGCCTCTTTCAAGGTACTGTCCAGTGCCAGGAAGGCCAGCCAGACACATGGAAGGATTGAATGACTCATCCAAGGGCATTAGTTGCCGTTTTAAACTTATTTTTATTTATATTAAGCATACTTTACTCGAATATTAGTGGGAAACCTCTATCCTCATATTTTGAGATTTGGCCAAAAAATATTATTTATGTATGAGCCTTCTGCATTCTTTTCTGGCATTCTTTTCTGATATTTTAATCAAAATCAAATATAAAACTTTGATTAATCAAAGTTTTGATTTTAATTATTTTTTAGTCTTGACCTTTCCAGTTTGTAGAGTCCTCAGCTTTTAGGGGATCATTGGTCTTCCCTGGTATCGCAGTGGTTAAGAATCCGCCTGCCAATGCAGGGGACATGGGTTCGAGCCCTGGTCCAGGAAGCCTGTGCGCCACAACTACTGAGCCTGCACTCTAGAGCCTGCGAGCCACAACTACTGAGCCCACACGCCACAACTCCTGAAACCCACGTGACTAAAGCCCATGATCCGCAACAAGAGAAGCCGCCGCAATGAGAAGCCCGTGCACCGCAACGAAGAGTAGCCCCCGCTGGCAGCAACAAAGACCCGATGCAGCCAAAAATAAAATTAAAAAAAAAAAAAAGTTATTACTACTTTTATGCCCATTTGAAAATAATTTTTTTCCTAAAATCTTGGATGTTTGGAAACTTGAAGGACTTTCTATCATCTGTAAACTTGGAACTTCTGCAGGGTACTATCTCTTTAATTCATTGTGGAGATTTTTTTAATGAGACCAGTCTTCACACCAAATCCAGAGGAATACTACACATTACATTTCTTCATTGAAAGAAGCACTCATTTGTCTTCACTGTACTTAACTTCTTTTAAAACCGTTTTCCTATCTTTAAAGTACTTACAGTCAGAACTCTTTATCATTTTACAACAATCTGAGTCATTTAAGTCCCAGCTCAAAATTTGCCTCTTGTGAGAATCTTTGCCATGTGGGTTTCTGAACTACATATTCTTAGAAATTGCTTTTTAATCTGTGTGGAGGCATCTGTGTGTCTTAGCTAGAGGATGCGTTTTACTCCTGTGCTTAGTTAATGTAAACGCAGTCTATCCTCTGGCACATTTAATGTTTGTATTCTTAGTTTTATCTTTCTGATTGCCTGCCCCATAGAATGATTTGTTTTATCACCTTTTTATTACACGATTGTTGAATTTTTACATGAATTTCACAGTAATTCAATTTCTGGTAAGGTTAGTACCCTGTTTTTGGCGATTTTTGTAAAGAGCAGTATGCTGTCTTCCTGTCCTCATCTTTTCTTTAGACTTTACTTATTCTTATGATGCTAGATCTCTAAATTGCTAATTCTAGCCAAGATCCCACTTGAACATTTTTTCTGAGTAATTAACTTTATTCACTTAGTTTATGAGGCTGCCAGGATTGGCACAGAAACTCTTACACAATATGGTTTGGCGTTTTGATCTTTTCTTACTAATATTTGTCTTGTATTTATTCATTGAACATTTATTGCATGCCCATTAGGTACAAAGCACAATTTCGGCCTCTGGGAGGTAAGATAAAAGGTGGATGAGAAGTGATCTGTGCGCTAAGGGAATTTACAATCTAGTGAGAAAGCAGCTGCGGGAAAAAACCCAGTACACGAAATTGCTATAATTAGAAGCAAAGTAAATAATGATACTATCAAATAGAAAAGAGAGAGAAAAATAATTCCAGGAGGTTTCCAAGAGGAGAAAGTGGAACTTAAATTTTACCTTTAAGGATGGGCAGGGTAGATAGAGGAGACAGATAGGCAAAAGCCTGAATCAGGAGAGTTGGACATGTAGAAGATGGGGCAGACATCACAAGGGCAGAAGGGCATGTCCCGTGTAGGGACAGAGCTGGAGGTAAGTGTTAGAAAGTGCGTTAGGTTAGGTATAGAGTCCTGAAAACCAAGTTGGAGATTTTGGACTTTTGGGTGGGCAGCAGAGAAAAAGGAATGCTATTCAAGACAAGCGCTTTATTTCTAAGAGAAATAACTCTCAGTCATTGTGTGTCTCCTCTGTATCAGGCATTGAGCGAGGGGGTGTATATTTAACCTGCACAGGAATGCTGAAAGGATACATGATATTATGCCATTTTGCAGATGAAGAATAATAAACTCCAAGAGGGAGATTAATCTGGCAATGCTGCACAATATGGATTACTGGGGCTTGGGACGAACTCTGAATTATTAACAGAGGATCAGTCAGGATAGCCAACTGAACATACGCTTTAGTCTCTTCCTCCTATACCAATGTCCTAAAATTGACCAAAACGATACGTATCTTAAAATTTGCAATCATGCTGGCAAACCGGATCACAAACTAGGAGGTACACCTGAAAAGTGAGAGATGGGGATGGTGGCGTCAGAGAAAGAAAGCGTGGCCTTCAGTGCCCACTGGGGAGGGCTGCTACCTGAGGTGGGCCCTCAGGTGGTGATAGAGCCTGGAGCTGTGGGTCCCAGCACTGTGGGCGCCGTGGAATAAGAGCCAGGCCGGCTGGCTAAGGTGTTTCAGTAGGAGTAGCCAGGGGTCCGCACCTGTGCCATGGCCCTCGAGGCCAGGTGGCGACAGCTGTCTCCGAACAGGAGTGGTGGGGGGGGCCTTGAGTCGAGAAGAGCAGGCAGCACCCCAGGAACATGGCGAGCCTTGGGGAACAGGAAGCACCCTGCCCAGAATAACTGCTGGCACCCCTGCCAATTTAAACCTTGGGTATCACAGCTAACTCCCCTCCCACAGTCAATAGATGTAAACAGATTAAACGTTCACAGAGGAGCTAACAGGGAATCTCAAATAAAAAAAGGTCTAGAGCAAATCATTAGCAGACATTTGAGGGGAACAAACTGCATTTTGAAAAAAGTACCAAGTTCAGCAAACAGAGGAATTTTCTTTGAGTGCGCCCTAATTTTTCTCTGTACCTGTCTTCTGGTGTTTATCATTTCCTACAGCCTCCCAGTTTCCTACCCCAGACACAGTTGACTGCTCCTTCATTTGTCTTGTGTTGAGCCTCTGACTTTATCTTCCTCACCTCCACTGCTATCATCTTCCATTTATACCATGTGAATTCTGACACTTATATATAACTAACTATGGACTTATATGCAGTCCCACTTAAATCAGACACTGATAAAGTTAGAAGCAAACTTGGAGGATTTTTAGAATATCAAAACTCAAATTTATTCTTATGTCTAAAGGCACTAAGAAGAGGAAATTGTTAGTTTTTTTTTTAAATTATAACTTTAGAAAGCTAGAGGAAGGCAGTATATTTCAGTATGTGTTACTATTTAAGCATATTTTCCAAGGGATTTTACACATATACTTGTGAAGAATAAGTATTCACAATGACTAATCTTGCTTTAATTAACACTGAAGAAAATAGTACTGGTTGACACGGCAAACTACTTTCAGGTTTCTTTTTTTAACCGTGGCAGTTGCCGTTTAGAAGGCTATGAGAAGAGCAGCAAACATACATCACCAAGTTCCCTCATTTTCCTCCGAGAATAAAACTGACTAGTTATTAAAAAATGATATGTACATGATACTCACATTTCGTAGCCATCAACTTTTCAAAAGACTGGGCCCACTGTAATGCTTCCTCCAAAGTAAGGCTTTGAAAAGAAACAAAAGGTGCTCATTGCACTAAAATATTCTCAAGCTTTTTCTGAACTAAATAGAAATATGCTATCTTGAAAATAATGCCCAAATATAGTTATACTCTATTTGTGTGTAGTTTTGGATGGAAATTTATTTCCCAGTGACCTTTTACGTTTTATTTTTACTTTCTAAGTGATTAGAATTATAAAAATATAAAAGTAGGAAAAACATGAAAATCTGATAAAATAAATTTTAAAAGACAAAGAACCAGAGTTTTATAATCTCTGTGGCCCAGATTACCATTGTTAATATTTTGATGTATTTCTTTTTAGTTTTTTGGTTGTATGCATGTTTGTGTGCTTTTAACCAAGAAGTAATCATTCTCTGCATATGTGTGCGCATACTTTATATGTGTGTGGGGTGTGTATATACATGTATATACACACACACATACATATATATATGTATATATACCCTTTTAATAAGCCTTTTATGTCTTCACAATTTATAGTGTATAATTGTAAATTTATAATTGTAAATTTATTTATTTTTTTGATTAGGGAAATATTTATTCTTTTATCTCTAGATGAGTAATTGTAAATTTATAATCATTGGGAGTCAGTATCATTTATAGTGACCATGAAGTATTCTACAAGGGGGCATTTCATAGTTTACGTAATTATTCTCAATGAGTGTTTTGATCATTTCTAATTTTTCACCAATAAAACCAAATATAACCCAGCTGTCATTGAGGCTTGCCATGCCCACAGTCAAGGTAATTCCTTAAGAGATTAACAGAAGTAGAATCAATGCTTCTAAAAAGGTTATACGTTGTATGCCGCTGCCACCAGCAATGTGTTTGCTCATTTATCTATTAGACTCTTAGAGTTTATCCACAAAACCTATTGGCATGCATAACTTTGTATTTATTATGTATAAATATTTTCTTGGTCAGTTATTTGCTCTATACTTTTTTACCTTGACAGTTTTAGTTTTTATCACTGTGAATAATATGTCAAGTTACATTTGACCTAAACATATGAAAAAGGCTATTTACCATTTTGAAAATATCTGTGGAAGATACTGGCTTCGAGACTTCATTTCTTTCATTTTGGTGGGCTTTTTGAGGTGAATTGGTAAGCGACTGTTCTTCAGAGTCACTTTCTTTCCCTCCTCAGTCCATTCATTGCCATTCAGTTTATGATACGTTCTTACTTTTCCTATTTTTAATAACTGCATCTAATCAAAAGCCACTATAGATACAAGCAAGCACTGCCCATTGGCTATCACCTGGTATAGTTAGCTGAGTACTCAGTGTTGAGGGGACAGCCATCTGCATTAGCAGGTACTTAACACAACGAAAGAAGATTAAGAGGTTAAAAAGTAACCCGGGACACAGAAAAATATTGGGAGTCCTAGAAAGGTCAAATATCCTTTGTTTTCTGAAAGTTCAGGTGGTACTTGCTAGTTCTAGATGGACCGTTCACACCAGCACTGAGGCTTAACAGTGCACTGCCACTGAGATCGTTTTCAACAAACATTTCCCTGCAACGGTGTCGGACTCGCTGTTCCTTTCTCGTATTAGAACTTTTAAAAACAGAAACCTAAAATCACCTTTTCCAATCCATCGAAATGAAAAGGGCTTGGCAAGGTGCCCTGCAGACCTAACTGTCATATAGGAAAGAAGAAAAGCTACAGCGTGAGAGGAGACACCGTCACTGTCCTGGGTTAGCTCAAAGTTTGGTGTTGGTGATTGTTGGCAAGGGAGTACCTGTGCCTCTAAGGGTCATGAGTTTATGGAGATGCATTGTGATTGGGGTAATTATGGTTGGGGGTAAAGCTGTGAAGTAAAATTTGGTTTTGGCTTAATCCCATTTTTGCTTGTAATTTTTCCTGAGTATTTCACCAATTTCATGCTGTCGCGTGGCTACCAGTTTCCCTTAGGGTAATTCTAAACACCTTTGTCCCCTCATCCACTGGAGTTTCTAATAACAGACTCCACTTTTGTGTCCCCTCCTTTCTTCTGGACAGAGAGAGAGCAGGCACCAAACAGATACGGGAGCATATTCTGAGACATCGCAACATTGCGGAGAGAGGAATGAGGAGTGTTTGGAGTCTGACAGTCCTGGGTTCTGATTCCTGTGCTGGACTTCATAGCTTTTGGTCTAACTTAAAATCTCCAAGCCTCAGTTTTATTATCCACAAAGTTACCCTGAACATTAAGTTAGGTCAAGAACATTAAGCACTTATCAAATGACTATCATCTCTTGGTTTGTGAGGAATGTGAATTCTCTTTCCTTGGCCTTCGCCGGCCCTGATGGTGGGTGTCAGGGCAGGTAGAAGGAAGGCAAGCGTTGATGGTGATGCTCTATGGGAATCGTCAGCAGAAGAGAAGGAAGCTCTTCCCAAACCAGCCTTCTCGTCTTCCTCCTCACACAGGCCTGTGCAGTTCAGCAGCCTCAGCTGGTCAATTGAAATGCTGAGCTTTGGGTCTTCCTGTCTCTCCCGCCTACCACTGGAGACTCTGCATCCTCCAAACACACAGTAGCTGGTTTGCATTTTTGGATATTTGGATACCTCAGGGTGGGAGCCTGCGTACCAGGAGTTCCGACCGTAGCAGGGATGTGTGGCCACGACTGAGTCTCCATGCAGATGAGGTCAGGCTCTCAGGTTAACCTAACAGGGATCCTCGGCCTAGGGATTCTTCAGGGTGAGCAAATCCAGTCAAATGGTTTGTTACCCTCCTCAGGCATTCTGCTTTCCATTCTAGTATAGCCACTGGCCCCACCTGAATGGCTTCACTTTGAGTTATGGCAAAATGTAGAAGAGGCCTGGGAGCTTGGTGAGCGTTTGGTTACCCCTCCAGTCTCACCTCTTCCAACCACGGAGGAAGGTCTGGCACTTTGTAGACAGAGGGTTTGAACCATGTAAATAGTTTGGATGAAAGAATCTCATTTTAACATATAAAATTTTAACAATATAAGACTTTTAAAAAAAACCTAAGAATATTTGTTTGTAAAAGACTCTCTAAAAACATTAACCTTGCTGAATTCTCAAGTGTAAACCATGAATAATGAAAATGGAACCTTAGTGTAACGCATGGTTGCCCTTCTAGTGGAATTACGTGTAAATGCAAATTTTACTTTCTGAGCAAAATATACTAAGACAGCAGTTGAATAAACATACACCTACTTATCATGTGATAAATATACATGATAACGGTAATAGAATTTACATCCTACTTACTTTGAAGGAGGCCTCTTAGAGTCATCTCTGCACATCTTACAAATCCAACAATTCCGCCTGCTCATTTTTCTAAAGAAATGCAGCATATACTTAGTATAATCTAGTGATTTAAAATGATTATATATTAGAGTCAATTTCTAAAGAACAGACAAAGTTATAAATCATAAAAAAATAAGGATGGGTTCTTGAAGTTAATGGAACACAACCACTGGTGGGGATGGGAAGGAGGGAAGAGAATAAAATGACTCATCTCATAAATATTTTATAGGAATATAGGTGCTTTGAGTTGTGATTTTAGAACTCATCTGGCCCACCCGTCCTCTAATAACAGCTTTCAAAAAATACAGCTCTCTGAAAAAGATCTTTCCATGCAGGGGCTCCCAGCAATGAATTCACCAACTCCCAAGTCTTCCCACTTTGGAGAAGTCTTATTTATAGAAAGATCTCTCAATATACTGAACAAGAATTGGCCTCTTTGTAATTAACCAAACAAAATAGTGTAAACAGCCAAATACAAAAGGAAGCCTTTTTAAGGGCGGATGCTGAGTGGGGTGTTGCCTTCCTGGCTTTCCCCACTCTGGTCAGCGTGACTTTGACTTTAAAATTCAGGTAGAGGTTAGTCAGCCCAGGCTTTATCGACAATGTATGGCACAGAAGGTTTTTAACTCAGGACTTTGAGAAAAAAAAACTCAAACATTTGTTAAAAATGATGAAATCCACACTTTACAATGAGAGCCGGAAATACTTTGCTAAATATATATTCACACTTATCTGCAGTGAGATATTCAGGATAAAGAGTGAGTTTAATATCAGTCTTTATTGGTTCATGGGAAACATCTGTTGAACACTTGTTATGTACCAGGTTCTGGCTGCCGGGGGTCTACATAGGTCCCGTCTTTCCTCTTCCCATCCTCACTAACAAGCAGTGAAAATTCACGTGGTGGGGACTTTGCAACAGGAAGTACAGGGGCCCGTGAGTACACATGCGAGGAGAACCTAACCGGACCCGGGGGTGGTTAGAGGAGGCATCCCGGTAAAGCAGTAGCTGAGCTAGAACTACAGGGTGTGCAGGAATGTGCTGAGTGAAGGAGAGAGGCAGCTTGGGCCCAGGTCAGGAGGCAATGGGTTGAGTCCTCGTTGAGGAAATGAGAGGAATGTGGTCACTACATGAGACCAGAGTGTGGCAGGGAGAGAGCTCAGAGAGAAAGGCTCCAAAGCGTTCATTGCAGCAAGAAAGTGGTGGGAGATGAAGTCTTAAGGGTAGAGGCAGAAGCCAAGCACGATAGGCCTTACACACCATCAGTTTCATAGTAAGAAGCTGAAAAATCATTGAAGGTTTTAAAATATGGAATAGACGTGTTAACATTTGAAACTGGTTCTGTAGTAGAATGGATTGTAGGGTGGCCAGGGTGGAATGAGGGAGACCAGTTAGGAGGTGACTGCAGGAGTCCAGGTGAGGGATGTTACAAGCTTCGGTGAGGAAGGTGGCAGTAGCAGTGGTGGGAAGGGGATAGATTTCAGGTGTTTTAGCGGAGGAACTATCCGAACTTGTTGGTGTATTGACTCTACCCGGTAGGAGAAGGAAAGGAAACAAGTTCAGGTGGAAGAGGTTCAACCTCAAGGTAAACATGGGCAGTTTTCATAAAACATATAAGAGAAGCCAAAAGAAAAGATGAGATGGTCCAGGAGACAGTACAAAACAAGAAGAGCGGGTGGCTCAAGACAGATGAATGAACACATGTGATTAAGAGAGAGACTGAGACAGAGGGCCCTGCAGGAGGAAAATCAGAATAATATGCTATGATAGAAACCAAGGGAGGAGTTATCAGAAGGAAAAAAAATGGCTAATTGAGTGTTAGGACCTGGGTAGATATTAAGAGAGCAAAGGACTGAAAACATCCCTCAGATTTGTGAACAAGAAGGTCATCTATAACCCCGGTGAGAGTGGTTTCAGTGGAGTGGGGAGGGCAGAAACAAGCAGCAAAAAATAAAAGGAAATGGAGACCTGGCCTGCACATCTCTGGGGACATGGTTCATAAAGTCTACACTGCGAGTGATTCAGCCTGAAGTTGGCCGTGGTAGCCATGGACAGAGGGTGAAGACATAGGAGAAGGAGGGAAAATCAGTAGAATTTCAGGTTTCTGAAGACGAAGGAGGAGGTGGGATTCAGAAGGGAGGTGTCGGACTTTGGAGATGTCCCAGTGGAAGCATAGGAGGAAGTTACTGTCCCCTTGTAATCGGAAGGGGCAGGGAAGGCACAGGTGCAGGTCTAAGTATATTTGCAGGTTTGGGGATAAGAACTTATGGGTGCTGTGGTCTGCTGGACTTCATTTTCTGTGTGGGTCTTTGCTGTGAGGAGAACCAAGGGACAGGAAGCTAAATACATCTACAGGATGGAACAAAATTAGGACTCTTGAGTGCATATATAGATTCACTGTAGTTTAAGCCAAAGGGAGAGTTTATTATAGGGAATATGTTCGTGCAGGTAGATTCTGGACGGCCTTCAATGCTGGGCTCTACCCTGTTGATAGGGATAATTCATTGAGGTCTTTCAATAATACTGTGATGAAAATAAGTCTTTTTCTAGAAGGACAAATCTGACTGAAGTTGATTAACACTGAAATAATTGAGGCTGAGAAAACTGTTGCAGCGATTGGCTGTCCTTAACTGATCCTGTGTGTAATTGCACCCTCAAGTTTCAAGATTCCTCATCTCTGTAATCACCTCTAAGATGCGGATTATACCTGATGGCTCTCTGCTTATCTTCTAAGTAGGAGGATGGTAGACAACTTCTTTCTTTCATGTGTCATTTCTGTCAGTGTCGCTGGTCATCTCTGTCTTCTCCTGGGCCTGGACTTGTCCCCCAAGCTGTACTTTAACAATCTTTTTTTTTTTTTGAGGTACGCGGGCCTCTCACTGTTGTGGCCTCTCCCGTTGCAGAGCACAGGCTCCGGATGCGCAGGCTCAGCGGCCATGGCTCACGGGCCCAGCCGCTCCGCGGCATGTGGGATCTTCCCGGACCGGGGCACGAACCCGTGTCCCCTGCATCGGCAGGCGGACTCTTAACCACTGTGCCACCAGGGAAGCCCTAACAATCGTTTTTATATCTCATCGTCTCCTCACTTGATCTACTGGATCTATTTGCACACATTGGTGATCTGTGTATCTAAAGTTCATGTCTGTTTATAAGTCATCATATTTTCTTTTCTAAATTGAATGCACCTGTTTGACAGAAGCAGAGCAGTCTTAGTGTGCGCCACCCACGGAGGTCAGCAGCACAGCAAAGGTAAAGTAATTTCTGGGTGCACTAGAGTCTTGGGGAGTCCCGCAGTTCCTGAGAGGTGACAGTGTGTATTAAAATAATCCTGGGCTCTGAAGCCAAACAGACATATCCTTGAGTTCAGGCTCTTACTAGCTGTGTGAACTTGGGCATATTAATTAAACTCTCAGTTTCCTAATTTCCTCTTCTCTAAAATGGAACTGTAAATATGAGAAAAATGCATGTGTGCGAAAACTTTCTGTTCCAGTTAATCTGATCAGTCCTTCAGCTTCTTACACTCTGTCGCTCAGGAAATATTTCCTAAGCTCTAATGTATGTACAGGAAGCACACGTTCTGTCAGACTGCATTCCTTCCTCTTTTTAAAGTTCAGGTCAGACCTCATAAGTTTTTCCAATTAATCTTATTCATTCTTCAGTGTGTCAGCACACCCTGCAAATCCTCCTTCCTTCGTTTGCTCTTGTGTTCCTATTTTTCTGTTGTTCACGTATTATGTTAGTAGCTGAGGTTCCAGCTTTATAATTAGCTAGGTCTGCTGCAGAGCTTCAGACACATGTGGCATGTGTACCCTATTGAAGGGATGGGGCCGCCAGGAAGGATTTGTTTGGCCAGAAGAGCCCTGGCAAGCTTGAGGGGTAGAGGGGAAGGGGCGAGAGGACAGCCCAGCCAGAGCTTCCGCTTATGTACAATTATGCAGGCTGTCCCCCAACCCGGATGCCTGGTCTGGAGGAGAGAAGGGTTGAGATCCACCCACACTTCCCTTTCCAGGCTGTGGCCCCCAAGTGGGGTTTCATCCATGTGGTGGAAAGGCTACCTTTTTAAATTCCAGCAAAGGCTCCATATAGACGAGTCGCAGCCCTGTGCTCAGCTACATGACTGATGCAGAGGGAGGTTCTCTGGCCCAGATGGCTCATTAGTTGGAAAAGGAGTGGAATATAAATATATATAATATACAAAAATATATACAAATATATAAAAATAATGTTATTTATATTTCTGACTTTACTCTTACTAGAGTATAAATTTCCTGCTGTTATGTGCAAATGCTATCTGATAATCATGTATAAGTAGTTGTTTATATGTTGTTGTATTCTAAGTCAAACATTCACAGATTTATTAAATTATGGAATGCCAATAGAATATAATGACGTAAAAGCATCAACAATTAATACTTAGTGACAGAATTGGGTACAAGATGATTTTTCTACATAGAAAAATCAGATCACAAAATAGTCTTGTTTTGTGAAGCTTTCTGGTTTTCTAGTCCATTGAGAAATGCAGCTTGCTGGTTGCTGTCCCAGTGACTGGAAACCTGCTGCTCATCTTCTAAGATTGCTGGGACCTCACGTCCCTTGCACACCTGCATACCCTCTTTCAGTTACTGCTGGATTCACTATCACTGTGTACCTCCACCTTGCTGGAATATCACAGAACACTCCCCATGTCCTCATAATGCCTTCAGCGTTGAAACCAAGAGACAAATGCACAATTATTTAACCCAGTTTCTGGTAATAGAACAGATTGAACTCCTGAGTTTATTACTTCTTCCAACTGACACTGCTAAAATTATAGTAAAGGAATGTATAAGGCTTAAACATGAAGGAAAAGGCAGATTAAACATGGAGACAGAAAACACAATATTTCGAACGAATTCTGGAAGATGGAAAGCAGACAAAGTAATAGAAATTAAAATTCTCATACCTCTAAAAGGAGAAGAGAAAAGGCAGCCTTTGGAATTTCATCTGACAAAATGAAGAAAATATAATTCACAGTGTGAGGACAAAGTGTGAGAACTTCCAAAATAGCTGGTGGTTTAAAAGGAAATGTCTGCAGTCCTGCGTTCAACAATATTTATCATTAAGTAGTGCATCCACATCTACAGTTACCAAAATATAGTGACAGAGTGAAACACTTTCATATTTACAATTGCAAACTTATTTTTTTTTTAATTAAAAAAATTTTTTTTTTGCGGTACGCGGGGCTCTCGCTGCTGTGGCCTCTCCTGTTGCGGAGCACAGGCTCCGGACGTGCAGGCTCAGCAGCCATGGCTCACGGGCCTAGCCGCTCCGCGGCATGTGGGACTTTCCTGGACTGGGGCACGAACCCGTGTCCCCTGCATCGGCAGGCAGACTCTCAACCACTGCGCCACCAGGGAAGCCCTACAATTGCAAACTTTTAAGAAATATTTTTGGTGATCCCAAAAGGAGTAAATTCTAAAAAAAATTTAAAGTATAGTTCTTCACAACTAGAATTTGATTAAAATTCCTATTGATAAACTCATATCTATTTTGCTTATAGTTAAATCCAATTAAGAACATTTGCAGTGAAATTATACCTTTCAAATTAGAGCACACATGGTCATTTACTGGTAAAAATATAAATGAGCCTCAAATATTCCACAGAACTACAATTCTGTTTGGCAAGAAAAGAGTTTCCTGTGAAAGGATGACTTAAACTGATGAGATATAGAATTGATTTAAATTGGAGAAACTCACCAAGCTTCACACCAACAATAATCATTTTTTCCTCATATTGGTGGTATGATATGTAGAAAAATTCCAGTGACCTAAAAATAAAATAATAACAAAAACAAACAAAAAAAATTATTGTGTGCTTCCTGGAGAATGCATATTTGGCAAAGATTTCTATAAATTCCCTGCCTTACATTTTAAGCAAATATTTTTTCCACTTTGTAAGTGCTGGATTATGGTTATCTACATTTTTGATTTATTAACTCCTTATTTAGAATTTTATTAGTTTCATGCATTGATATCATAAAAATTCCTATACTTTTTATTTGTATTTTCCATTGCTTTTTCTTTAAATATTTTATCTTATTTAATATTATGTATTAATTTACCTAGCTTTTTTAATTTTTCAATATCCTCGTGGTAAAACTAGTGTGCATTGTTACTATCTAAGCATAGAATATTTGGAACAAGTTTAGGCGTCCGTATGATTTTACCTCCAGTGTTTTTTCCTGATTATTTTAAAGAAAGAATATATTTTATCTATGAAAGCCAATTCTTAGAGTGGTTATAAATGCATTAGTTATTAATTGAATTAGATATATAATATGCCAGGAATAGATTCAAGTTTCCTGTAACGTTTAAATGAAATCTTTCTCAAAGTGATATGAAAATAAATAAATTTTATTAAATTGAGCCTTTTGACATATTTAAATGTTCTTATTATCCTGGTAGGCAGTTGACATTCTGTTCATATGTAATGTTGTTATTTGAATGTGTTTATTTTATAATGTCACATAAGATTTAGAAAAACCTAGAAAACTTTTTTACTTTAGTGAGATTTTGTCTGTCATAGCACACAAAATTCTTGCCTTTTAAAAAACAAGTAATTTGGGCTTCCCTGGTGGCACAGTGGTTGGGAGTCTGCCTGCCAATGCAGGGGACACGTGTTCGAGCCCTGGTCCGGGAAGATCCCACATGCCGCGGAGCAACTAAGCCCGTGCACCAGAACTACTGAGCCTGTGCTCTAGAGCCCGCGAGCCACAACTGCTGAAGCCCGTGTGCCTGGAGCCTGTGCCCTGCAACAAGAGAAGCCACTGCAACGAAAAGTAGCCCCCTCTCACCGCAACTAGAGAAAGCCCGCGCGCAGCAATGAAGAATGCAGCCAAAAATAAACAAACAAAATGAATAAATTAAAAAATAAATAACTTAAAAAAATAAAAGTGGAAAACAAGTAATTTGTGCAATAGTTGTGCTTAGGCATAACATTAAAGAATGAAGAAATTTCATAAAATCAAGTTAATACTTCATAGAAACCGTCTAACAACCTACACTTGAAATCAGTACAGCTAATTAAATGATGGAACTAATCATTGGTAGTGCGTAATTTTTGAAACAAACAATTCTGAAGTTCCTGATTTTATAATGTATCTTTATCTAAACATATATACACACATACACACAAGAAACACATAAAATGAAAGACCATACTCTAAACTTTACTGCTCAATTTAGAAGCTTCGTTTATACATGAGTGACTTTTAAGTTTTGAGTATTCAAAGCCTAGGCCACACAAAGTGTGTTTACTAGTTTGTTTCTTTGTTTTCCTTAGAAGAAACCTGCTAACACTTCTGCTTTTGAAATAAACATCCACTAGTCATTTATATCAAGCGAACATTATTGTATTCATCAACTATTTTATAGAATCTCATACTTACAAATGTATGCTGTAGAGTAGTCCACCATGCTAAATTCTACTTCCTCCCTGTATGATCCTTTTGAAATCAGGTTCTGAAATTCCCCAAGACCTCCAGCATCTTATTTTTGCTGGCCTAAAAGAACTTGACTGTCTCAATAATTACCTTCGATGGCACTCTGGCCTCTGTACCGGATGTTCTGTTTTTACACACGTATCTATGCAAAGAGAGGTTTTGTTGAATATGGAAATCAGTGCTGTGGGATGCAATGCGTTGCTGATAAAGAGGTCTTATCTAACATTATTAGTCCATCTGAAGTGATCAGATGATTGGAAGCGGTAGCTCCATGAAATCTTCAATGTAGTAGTCAGCATTTTTTCCCCCAAATAATTCATTTTTGTAGTTTTAGAAAAAGTATAGCTTAAAGTAAAATCCCCCTTTTAAAAAAAAGACAGGGAACCGAATACCAATAAGTCGGCTACCACAGCAAACACTTGTTATCAAATTATTGAGAACCATTAAAATCAATCTGGAATAGTCAAATTACTAAGGACTTGTAACAATCGAAAGATCTAAAGAGGGCTGTTTTCTAGCTAAACCTTTCTAGTTCTTTCAACTGGTCCTCATAGGGCAGTTTTTAGACTTTCCTTCATTCTCCAGTTTGCTAAAACACCTCTTAAAATCTTAACTGAGCACGGTGCTGCAGATGTGGACTGGTGAATGCAGAGGATGGTGAGATTGCCAGTGCCCTTGTCCTGTGCCTCCCGTAATTGTGTGTGTGGGGCGGGGGGAGGGTGATTGATAAGAGGGGGAGAAACAGAGTGGTGGCGGTGGAGGAATGAATGCTAAATAAAACAGCAGGAGAGATCAGGCTGTGGTTGATGGAGTGTTTCTTAGTAGTTAGAAACCTAATGATGTAGAAGAGTACCTTTACGTGTATTCTATGATTTTGAGGTTTAAACCCAGGGAAATTGAATCTGTCAAGCTTAAAGGGTAAGTTTGGGAATAGAAAAGGCAGACAAACTTCAGGAAGTCAGGAGCTGAATAGATGTGAATAGATTGAATAGCTGAATAGATTCACCATTGCTGAATAGCAATGGTGCAGGGAATAAAGGGTGGGGTTTGGATTAGTTGGGAAGGATCCAGGTTGTTTGCTGAATGCAGTCATTTTCGTTGGCTTCTCGTCGTACAGTTCCTTCCCCAGCTCGGGGCATTTGAGACTCTCTCCAGGCATTGAGCCTGGGATTCAGGAATGACTCCTCTTTCTCATGGTTTGGGTGCAAGAAGCAGACAGGAAGATTCTGAAAGTGACACCCTGAACGAGTGGCCGTTTCAAAGCCTATTTAACAGAACAAAACTGGAGCATCTTCCTATGGAGTGAAAACTGGGTGTCAACAGGGGCTGGAAACAAGCCATGGAGGGACAAGTAACAGGATGGGTAGGTAGAAGGCAGTCCTGGAAGAATTCCAGAACAAGGTGTAGATGCTTGTGACAGATTTCTTAGCATTTGTGGTGTCTCTGGAAAAGGGTAGGTCAGGACAATTGATGGGGTTGGAGCATTGTAGGCTAATTTTTCTTTTTTTCTTGCAGTACACGGGCCTCTAACTGCTGTGGCCTCTCCCATTGTGGAGCACAGGCTCCGGGCGCACAGGCTCAGTGGCCATGGCTCATGGGCCCAGCCGCTCCGCAGCATGTGGGATCTTCCCGGACCGGGGCATGAACCCGTGTCCCCTGCATTGGCAGGCGGACTCTCAACCACTGCACAATGCTTGGTGCCTAGGCGGCTGTGACTGATTCAGTGATGTCAGGTCTGGGCAGGTACCAGGATCCTTGTGCTTTTGCTGGTGCAGCTCTGGAATGCCCTTGCCTTTGAGAGGCTGTTTTTTTTTTTTTCTGATTAACTTCGATCTGCACATTCTGCATAATCACTTTTACTCTATTTCTGTTTCAGCCAAACTAAGTCCAAAGTAACAGAAGTTCAAATGTGCACAATCAGTGAATATTTAATATTTTTGTATGGTTAAAATCCAAAATGAACTTCATATGAGTAGAATAAAGAAAGATTGGATATTGGTTATTGATGGTGGTTGTTTAAGAAATAAGCCTACTATTTACAGTGCATCCTACTTAAATAGTTGTTGCCATTCATTCGTATGGTAGCACTTTATAATATATTCTGGAACCAAAAGAAACCTCTAGTGACTTGACTAGTAGGCGCTGGTGAGTTCTTCAGTGAAACGTATCCAGTAGTCGACAGTGTGTGGCAGTGTTTTCATTCCCATATAGGAGAGATTTTCCCACATGTCCACACATATAATCACCTGCTTTGAGACCCTGCGGAATGGCTGCTACACTTACTGCTGTGGAAAGTTTTCTGTTCAGATTGAAGTACAGACTTTTATTTTCTACCCGCCTACAGAGGTATATTTCTTTTCAAACCAAATTTTATAATCATATTCAGCAGCTATTTCTAGCTGTGTTCACCCAGTACTTAGGAAAACTCATTTAGAATGTTTTCATTTCCTTTCACTAAACTGAAAATTAAGTGGTTAGATAATGAATTATGAAAACATTTACAGTGATGCTTAAGTACTGTATAAAAATGCTAATAATTCCTGTTTACTAATCTAAAAAGACAAACAAAAAGAAAAGTGTACTGGAACAATCTGTCAAAGACAGTCTTAGATGATGTGAATGTCACATCGCCTTTTTAGTCTTTAACAGAAGCTTTTTTTTTTTAAAGCAATTGTTTTAGCTTTACATTCTTTCATTAAAGGATTTAAAAATATTTTATTCAAGTTCTTACTTACAAAGACACAGAATTTTTACTAAAAAGTTAGGAAACATTTGAGTTCTGTGTACCTTGTTCTGATAGTACCTTGCTCCAAGCAGCCACCCAGACTACTAGTCTCTTAGCCACAATCCTCACTGTATCACCAAGTAAGAGATGAGGCCCCTTTCCTGGGGTGACCAGATATCTGTGATCTGCATTTTGTGAGGATCCGTTGCCTTTCCCAGATCCTGAGACGTTCCTTTTCGTTTCTGGGTAGATTTCCCCTTGTTCCACCTGTGCCCTTGGCGCAGGATGACCGGGGCCGCTCCTGCTTTCCTTTAACCCTGCCCCCTTAGCCTTGCACTTGGTCCTTTCTGCCTGCACTTCCTTCCCATGTTGCATCCTTGCAGAGCAAGGATCTGTCGTGATGGACTGAAGGTCCACGTCTTAGAGTGTGGCCCTACATCTGCCACGAGACCTGACTCACCTCCTGGCCTTGTCAGCTCTGGCTTGCTGCTGACTTAGACACAGTCTAACTTTGGCTTCTCCCCTGTGTGAGCCAGAAGCATAGTGACAACATAAATTAGAAACAGTCAACTGAGCACCCGACACTGTTGCCAGGACAAAATGCACTTAAATAGCAATTAAAACTAACTATCAATTTTGTCTGCATTTATTCAAATGACTGACTCTAAAGATGCCTTTGTTACAGTTATGGTTCTGCCAGCCTATAAAGCTCAGTCACTAACGCCCGATCATTACAGTCTCCATGTGACAGCTGCTCTGAATCCATTCTCTGGGCCTTCCCAGGAAATCAGTAACGCTGTCAGGGTCCTGATCTCCAGTTCGTTATTACAAAGCAACAGCAGCCCTACTTGGCTTCCCTTTCTCCCGAGCACTTAGTGGTCTCATCCTGTCCTTTCAGATTAGTCTCCAGGGGATCAGTGAGAATTTTATTGTGTTCCCCACTGTATTTAAGGCAACATTAACTTAGCTAGGAAAGCAATGTTCTTTTCCTAGAAAAAAGAAGACGGGGCACAGTTGTTTAATTTGGACTGGGACGCATCTATTAGCTGTTTTTCTACATTCACATCGCTGATCTGGTTATCTCTGCTTGGGGTTGAGGGTACATCCATTTGAAGATTTGCATAGGCCCTGTCAGGTGTCCCCAGGCCCTTCCAACCCAGGACTGCTTTGTTATTTTTTGACTTGGGGTTGAGGGGGCTGGTTCCTGGACCACACAGTTAGGGTAAATTTAAATGATAAATCCAGGAAAGCACACACCTGGTATTATGCTGAATCCAACATGCTTGCTTCATCTTGTCCTCAGTCTTTGCAGGTAACTGGTTTTCCAGTCCACTTTCTCAATGAAGATGCAGCACTTTGAGGGTCCTTGGCTCGCCTTCCTACCTGATACAGCCTGGGATCTCTTTTTCTGGCTTTCAAAGGACTCCTAAGAGCCAGCCCTCTGGCTGAGTTCAGCTGTACATTTCATGCTGGTTTACGACTCTGCTCTGGCTTTCCTTGGGGATTTCTGTTACTTTTTGTGAGCTCAACTATGCATTTAAATGGGGGTATTTGTTATATATATATATTTCTAGCATTTCTAGGTGTCTGGTAGTGAGATCTTTCAAGATATGCCTTGTCTCCTATAATCCATATTTTCTTTTATATGAAATGTGATATATTTATTTTTTAACAAAGTCAAACTCAATGAAATATCAAGGAAGCTGGAACTCCAGTAGTCCCTTGTTATCACAGATGGAAACCACCATTATGTGCTTCTTTAAGTGAGAAATACCTTAGACATACTGGGCCCACTGGACATGGTTGCAAAGCTGAGGCCTGTCTGGTTTCTCATCACCTAAACAATTCACTTCACTGCCCTTATTCTTTACATAACCCTGGCGCCTTCTGCGAAGTGTATGAATTTTCAGCTATAGATGGGTGGAACAAACACACCTGGGCCACATTTCCTATGTTTCGTTTAAAAAAAAAATTTTTTTTTTTAAATTACAGAGATTAAAATGGCTCTTCTGCAGGTCACTGTTTCAAAACTTGCAATCTGGAAACAAAACAAATCTGTCCCCAGGGCAGTGGTGAATGGTGATGAATAGCTCCATCCCACTCCAGGAGGTCTGTGTGGTGTCGAGGGACTCAGGGAAACAGCTGGCTAGGTAGTGGCTCAGAGACAAGGGCAATCTGAGAAGAAATAGGTCCTTGAGTTGGTTGGTAGGCAGTACATCGAAGGGTGGAGAACTTGGGGTCAGCCTGCATGGATCTCCCTCCTGTACCAAAGGAATACCCCGCTTTTCTCACCCATGCTTCAACTGCATCTGTGGACAGAGCACTGAGACTGGTGTAGTAGATGCTCAGTAAATATTTGAATAATTAATGAACATATTCCCTTTCCAACAAGATTCATCGAAAATAAAAACTACCCTTAATGTTCTTTTGACCAATTTTCACTTATGATTAAATTGTGGAGTTTAGGGAGAAGGATTATATTGCACAAGTTTTCCTATCACAGACCTTCCTTAGAGACAGTCCTGTGTCTTCCCTGTAGCCTTTTTATAACCTATAAATTAGTGTAGTAATTAATGAGAGATATCAGCAAATGCTAAGCTTTTTAAGTATAATTTACTCAAATATGTGTTTTTTATGAAGCATGCAAATTTGAACAATGGAGTCCTCATGAGTCTCTCAAATAAGGAACTAGAATAAAACACAAAGCAAACATTTGTCTTTGGATCTGAAAAATAACAAAATGAAACTACATTGTAAAACCTTTGGAAGGACATGATAAGCAAGCAAAATGAGTTAAAACATGTTTAGTTTTTATGGAAAGCAAGGAATTTAAAAAATGGCGATCCCAGACCTTTAGAAGTCTACTTTGATGTGCTTTCCTCCATTAAAAAAAAAAAAAAAATACATATTTTTCCTCCCACAAGTTTGAATATTTGGGGTTTGCTTTAGCAACTGTAAAACTAGTCATTCAAATAAGTGTTTTGTTTTATTTTTAAGATATAGAAAATCTATGCTTAAGACATTTTTACATAAAGGAAAAGTAATTTGGCCCAAAGAAAATTATGTCCAAAGGAAAGCAAGCAGCATTGCCATTATAAAAGATACAATCCTGGGGTCCTAGAATCCTGCAAGGTGTCCTTGATACAGGACATCAGAGCAATGGAGATTATTGAATGATTTTTATAGATGAAGCCAAGGAAAGGGGCCAAATAGGAATTAGACAAGGGAGACTGAGACAGAAGAAAGTATGACTTTAGTTTGGAAAAGAAAAATTGGGGGCTGTCGTCACAACATCCATTTTTCCCAAACATACTTTCAAATAATACAGAAAATAATATTTAATAAAACATGAAATTTGTGTTAACTTTACTGAAAACTTTCAAATACAATAATATGGGAAAGATGGCATTTTTTTCAGGTTAGTGGACACATATCCCTTCTTATTGCTTTTCTAAGTAGGCAGAGGGAAAACAAAAGTGTGAAAATTATATTAATTGGTTGTTTTCTTCATACCTTTGCTGAACAGCTTTGTGAAAGAGACTTACAACAAGGGTGAAATTTCTGTTTTTAAATCTTGGTATTGTCTATGTAAGGAGTTGAAGAGCTTGTACTAGAGCTGCTTCTCCAACCGCATTTTAAAGTAGAAAGTTTATCACAGAAATTGAGAGTTTAAAGCAACTTTGGAAATAATCTAGTTGAAAGCTTTCATTTCATTGACAAAGAAACTGATCTCTTTTTCATTGTTCCAAATCACACTAAACTCAGGCCTCTTAAGCCCTGAGCTTTGTGCTCTTCCTACATCCCTTTTCTGATCTACTTCTGATTGAGGACTAGAGAATTGTACATATCTTTCTTTTTTTTTTTTTTTTTGCGGTACGCGGGCCTCTCACTGCTGTGGCCTCTCCCGTTGCGGAGCACAGGCTCCGGACGCGCAGGCTCAGCGGCCATGGCTCACGGGCCCAGCCGCTCTGCGGCATGTGGGATCTTCCCAGACCGGGTCACGAACCCGTGTCCCCTGCATCGGCAGACGGACTCTCAACCACTGCGCCACCAGGGAAGCCCATATCTTACATTTCTGTTTCAGTTTTTATGTAGTAACCGAGAGTTTTCAGGCACACGTGTCTAGATGTCTACCCCTCCCCCGCTTCTTTCTTTACCAGAAGGACATGTGGCACAGATGCTATAGTTATACAAGTCCTGCCCCATTCTTCCTGCATTATATTCACTGTAATTAATTCATTTCATATTGAGAACTTGGCGTCTCCACTGGATTGTTAGTAACATGGTTTCCTGAGTTGAATAAATAGAGTGTAATGCTTCTAAATCTAAGTTATCGGTCTCAGATGATGCAGTTTGGGCATCATTCTTTGATGAAACACAGTATATGCTGCCTACTACCAGAATATGTAAACTATCTGACAGAAAATATAGATTACAGGATGATTATTCATATTGAAAACAGTGGTTTATTTTACAAAAGAATTCTTTAAGGATTCCCTTAGTGAATTCCTCTAGTTTAAATTTCTGAAACTCAGCTGATGCTCAGTGTTTCCAGAACATAAAGCAAAACGTACTTGAATTGAATGACACATGAAAAACACCCAGACTTTTCTAAATAATGCCAGCAATTCAAAACGCTGGTTATATTGGATGATGTGAGCAATGACATACAGTACTTAATAATATAATTCTTATTTTATTTTTGCTTTCTGACAAGGCCCTGGGTTGTTTGGTAGGATGAATGATACTATCTGGAGATTAGAAACAGATTTAAAATTGCTGAATTGCAATGCCTAGAAATACCCTGGAGAGTCAAACATGCCTGAGAAAACAGGGTCAAAAAACCTATTATGAAACAGTGGTAATTAAGGAATATTCCACTTAGGTCTGTTTTGAGTCAAGCGGTACTGCAAAGGGGCTTGCATGGCTTTATTTTTAGGCTGAAGTTTATTGATTCAGGTTGAGGCCTCTGCTAATTGGCAGAGCTGTTCTTAGCTGACAAATGTGCATTTGGTTCTAGAGAATGAGAAATTAAATGTTTCGTCTGTCTTTCTGGAGAAAGGAGATGGATTACTCTGCTGAGGAGACTTTCTCCAGGCTTAAGCCCCACGTCTAGGTGGGCCACGGGCAAGGTTACTTGACAGGTGCTGGGATTCACAAAGTCCACACACACAGGGTTCCCCTGGGCTGATCAGTGAATTCCTCAGGGTAGTGCAGCCAGGGTTCCGGAGGCCACGCTTGAAATGAGGATGTGGGGATTAGGACCTTCCAGGTGACACAGCGCACAGTTCATCTGGTGAGTTAACTAGCCGACTGCTTGGTCTCTGAGGGGCTGTGACAGGATGCAGATGGCAGTGGCGCGCGGGACGAAGGGATTGGCAGACAGTGGCTGGGGGCTGCTGTAGTGGCGGGGTGGCAGTCCAGGTGCAGGAAGACACAGACCATGCATCTTTAAAGGTGTTCAGAGCTCAGGAAGAAGAGACACAGGGCCCAGGGCTTGCTTTAATGCTCTGCTGTCATGGTCTTAAAATTCTTCACAGTTGTGTTGTTTGTTGTTTTTAATCAAAGGGCTTTTTGTTTTCATTTTGCACTGGGCCTCACAAATTCTTTAGCTGGTCTTGCTGGAAGGTGAGAGAAAAGATCAGGAGGTAGAGACCAGAAGGCAAATGTGCAAATTCCAGTCTGTGCCATGGAGAATTCTGTTCTCTGTAATGGGGTTTAGCGCGAAGGCATTTAAATAATCCTCCTGACATCATGATGTTGATGAAATGTCTGGAGGGCATTTGACCCCAGAGTTGCTGAGAGGGGAGAGGCCACGTAGTGGAGCTGATAGTGGAGTGAAGGGCAGCTTCGAATGTCACCTGGGAGGAGCAGTCAGGTTAGGGGGTGCGGGGGGGGGTCTCAGAGGAGGAAGTGCAGCAGTGGCCGCTGGGGGAGAGGTCCATAGCACGGGCCGTCCAAGTGGCCTGGGCCGTTGCGGTTGACCTAATTAGGAGGCCTGAGGAGTAAAGACAGTTTGCAGCATTCCATGGCCTTTGACTTGCTTGGTGCTCAAGAGAAAGTCTCTTGACTTGCAGTGTCTCAGATTCCTTATCAGTAGAAAGATGTTTTATCCTAGCTGCTCTCAAATACTAACAGTTTAGTGTGATAGCATCTGTCAAGTGCTTGAGCCCTGGGAGATAGGTGCTTTATCAATGAGTACAGTGGCCTGTTCCTGGCACCAGAAAGTGAATTTGGGGTCTAGCAGAGCTGCCTCGCAGGATGTGGTTTGAAGAAGTTTAGGAGTTCAAGTGTTGTACTTAGCAGTTGTCCAGGGAGACAGCTTATATGCAGTAGCCACCGTCCTCTCCCCCAAAGCTCCTGTGTATCATCTAGTTGTACTTCCTCACCAAGTTAAGTATGGAGTCAGACCCGGACATTCATTCTCTCAGGTCTTGTGGCTGGGCCCTGATTAATCTAGAGGATTCATAAAAATAATAGCCTGTGGCCTCTCAGGGGTATTACAGATAATTTAGTTCAACTCCTTAAATTTTCAAATGACAAAATCAGAAGAGAGGAAGGTCATGGGTGGCCCAGGTGGCACAGCTAAGTGTGCAGAGCCGTGTCCAGCGACCAGATCTTTTACTTCTGGTCCAGGTAATTTCCCTGACATCACACGTCTTCTGGGCAAGTCAGGCCCGTAGTCGCTATATTTGAGGAGTTCTGTTGCATTCTGTGTTTACACGTGTCCCAAGGTTATTATGGACTGCTTATTAATCAGAGTAATAATAATAGTAATAAGTACCATTTACATAGGGCCTGCGATGGGCACAGTGAGCTCAGCACTTCACCCAATCCTTTCAGCCACCTTTAGAGGTAGATCTTATTATTTTCACTTTTCAGAAGAGGAAATCGGGGCTCAATGTCACATGGCTCTTAATTAGGTAGATTTTAGGTTTCATCAGCCTTCTAGCAGTTTTTAGCAGCTGTTCATCTCTGACAGGCTCCAGTGCATTTAGTGGGGGCCCTTCCATTCCATCCTTCTCTGCTGAGAAAGAACTAGGGTGTGCATTAATTCATGGTATTTAGTTTCATTATTTTTTCCGGTTGATGAAGATTTAATCCAGGCGAAAGAAATAGAAGAGCTACATGGGTGCCACTTTATGGAAATAGTATGGTGACGTATGTATTCTGATTATAAGAAAGGACAATATTTGAAGTCAGTTTAAGCAGACCTGCCTAGAAATTGAAAAGAAATGGAAGGCTTTGCTAGGTTGTGCTTGCCCAAGATGTCCAGGATTTAGGCCACAAGTCAGAATGTGCATATTCACCCCTCTGCCGGGTGCAGAGCAGAGAAGAATAAGAGGAGTGTGGTGATGCCCCGCGTCTGGGGAGGGTTGGAGACATGGCGGGCCCCCTCCTGCAGCTCTTTGCCAAACCCGTTCAGAAGCAGAGGACATGGCCCCTAGACACGAACTCAAGGCCCTCTGTCACGGCTGTCATCCATGTTAAACAGCAAAGCCAAGCAGCCTTCATTTACCTAAACTCGTGTTGTTTTTTCCTCTGTAAGCTTTTCCGTCGGCTAAGGCTGCTGTAAGTACAGTGAAGTGTAAAATAGCCACACAGGTTCCTGTCTGATGAGTGGAGTGCAGGTTTCTCATCACTCCCCAGGGGCCACTTACAATGGGAAATTGACCTTGTGAGCCTTGAAACTTTTCCACTCACCGGCCTGTATGTCTTGTATTATTTTGCCTTTTAAAATTAGCATGCTATTTTAGAAAATGAAGAAAGCAGGCTTTAGAAGCATCACAGGGCATCTGCTTTATGGAAACTGCATATCAGTCCCTGTCTCTTCACACTGAGTTTTAACTTATTACCAAAAATGGGAAAATATGCAAATAAAATACCTGTGTATTGATTATGATTTTATCTTGAGGTCCTTTTGAATATCTAAATGATGGGCATTTGTGTGTAGATTTGACTCCTGTTTCTCCATATGACTCTGCTTGTGGATTCTGGACTGTGGCATGCCCTAGAAGGTGTGGTGATTCACTTAGATGGTACCTGGCACCCTGTACTATGCCCCAGCACTGGGCCATGACATAGATTTTATGTTAATAACAGCCATACTTTGTAGGTACTGAGTTTTCTCTGCAATTTGAAGGTATCAGAGGAGTGATGGCGTCTGTTCTGATGCCATCGGCGCCCCTCATTTGTGCCCTATGAGCATTCTGTGCTTATTTCTGCGTTTACTGGGCTTGTCGCAGGCCTGCATTTGCATATGCGAGGGCCTGGCTCCTTCTCTAGACTCTAAGCTCTTTGAGAGCAGGGCCCGTGCCAGTCTTGTTCATTATTGGGTCCTCAGAGCAAATTAGTGCAAAGCCCTCAGTGGGCACTCAAATAAATATTTGTTTAATTGATTTGATACCTTTAATTCAATATTATTAGTACCTTTAATATGCCACGCATTGCAAATCATGTCTTAAACACATTTTCCCATGTAATCCTCACAGTAACCATTCAGGGTTGTTGTTGATCTTCATATTACAGATAAGGAATCTGGAACTCAGATAGGGTAAGCAGCCTGACCAGGTCATCCAGCTGAGCTGTGTAATTTGGAGCTGGGCCTGAGTGACTGCAAATCACTCACCTACTCTGCTACACCACACTGCTCTGTGTGTTAGAAGGTAGAGTGGTGTAAAAATCACTCCAGATGCTGATGGAAGCATGCAAAACACGAGAGCTGGGGAGGCGTGTGGATACACTGGCAAAAGGACATTGGTAAAGAGATGTGTCCCCTTCGAAATTTTCACAGAGAAGCTCTTTTCATTGAGGAGAAGTATGTTTTGCTCCTTAGACAAGGAAACTGGATAAGGCATGTTTGTTCATTGTTTCTGCCGTTTGAATTGATACACATGGATATTGTAGTTATAGGTAAGGATGGCATAACCGTTACTGTTTGATTTAATTGATGTTATTGAGCCCTTTCTAATTCTGAGAATGATACTGGGTGAGGTTGAGGGCTGGGAACAGAATGGAGACCACAAGGTGGTACAAAGTACCTCTTATTTTCACAAGCTTGTAGTATAATTAGGAGTAAGAAAAATAATCAAGGTACTATATAATAAAAGAGGACATAATAAATGTGGAAAAAGTGGTTCAATGTAGAAAGGGTATAAAAGGAATAAAAAATTATATGTGACTGGTGATAGAAATATATTATGGAAGGGGTGGTACTGGGATAGTTCTTGAAAAATGGGTGGAATCTAATAATTGGACATTTGAAGATGATGAATGACATGGTCTCTGCTTTCAAGAACAGGTAAGACTCCTTGGCAGAAATGAGTACCGAATGAGCATCGATTGGTCCAGAGAATAGTGGCCTAGAGAAAGCAATTTCCATTGCATCATTATTACAGTAGCTGAATATGGAAGCAACCTAAGTGTCCATGGATAAAGAAGATGTGTTTTATATATATATATATATATATATATATATATATATATATACACACACACACACAAGGGAATACTACACAGCCATAAAAAGAATGAGGCCTTGCCATTTGTGACAACATGGATGGACCTGGAGGGTATTATGCTAAGTGACCTAAGTCAGACAGAGACAAACACTGCATGATTTCACTTCTATGTGGAATCTAAAATACAAACAGACATGCACAACAGAACAGAAACAGACTCATAGATATGGAGAACAAAATTAGGGGTGCCAGAGGAGAGGGGAGGTGGGAAGGAGAAACAGGTGAAAGGATTAAGAGGTACACACTTCCAGCTATAAGTCACAGGGACGTAATGTACAGCACAGGGAATATTGTCAGTAATATTGTAATAACTTTTTATGGTAACAGATGGTTACTAGACTCATAGTGGTGATCAGTTGTATAAAAGTATCAAATCACGGTGTTGTACACCTGAAACTAATATAATAATTCAATTTAAAAAAAGAAATAATTATGCAAGATAATATTGAAAAGATAATGTGGGACTGTGTCTTTCTAGGGGAAATACTAAAGACTTCCTGTATGGGTGACCAGCAGCCCAGGAGCCTGCGTTTTAGATTGTGTTGATCCGGCCCTTAAAAGTTTGTTCCACAAAAGGATCCAAAGGGGGTTCTAGAGATACACAGAAAACTCAGTGAACATAAACTCCTCTGGTTCAGTGACTCAGTCTTCACGGGGACTCAGGATGCTTGAGTATGGAATCCACACTGTCGGGAAAAGGAAAGGATTTTCCCCTAAAATCCTGTATTGTATTGTTACACTACTCATCAGAGTTGGCAAAGGAGAATCAGGCAGCATTTGGGTTGGATTATATTGAAATCACGTCAGAGACTGAATAATTAAAACCACTTTAAAGGGAAGTTTGATTTCCCTCTTGCAACGCGCATATGACTCTGGCACAGAAACATTTTTCAAGTTAAATTATGTTTCATTCTCCATTTATGATTTGTCATGGTAAATAATCCTGTCTCAAATGGCAGTGTCTTGAACGTAAAACATAGCGGGTGCTGTCTGAATATTAGGCAGTCAGTCCGGCATGGGATCAACTAGCTTTTCCTTAGATGGAGATTGTAAAACTAATAAAGTAACATACATAAACCAACACTAGGAATGTTTCCATGGTGAGGATGGCCAGAGACACTTTTGCTAATAGAAGAAAATGGGATGGATAGTAAAGATGTTAATTAGCTGTACTATGGCAGCAGCTTTTTTTTTTAATAGCCCTAAGCCTTCACCATTCTACATGTCTACAGCTCTGTGTTGCTGGCTATGAAAATACAAATCATGTAGAGACCTATTTTATTAAAAATTTTCAGCAGTTTTATTGAGAAATAATTTATATACCATAAAATTCACTCATTTTGATTGTAAAAGTCAGTGATTTTACTGAATATGTACAGTTAGTCAACCAACACCACAATCTAACTTTAGAACATATCCATCACTTCCCAAAGATCACATGTGCCCATTGCAGTCTCTCTCCAGCCCCTGGCAACCACCAGTCTACTTTCTGTCTCTATAGATTTATCTTTTCCGGGCATTTCACAATAAGTTATCCTTGATTGAATTCTGTGAGTTAGAGACTATGGGGAATATATATATATATATATATATATATATATATATATATATATATGTATATTTCTTTAAAGAGTAAGGCATATTTCCTGTTTCTTAAAATCTGACAACTAAGGAAGGTGAGATTAACATTATTATTTCAAAACTGAATCATAAAATTAAAGGTTATATTCTGTATAGAGACCAAAGGTACTGAACTAAAAAAAGGCAAGAGCTATTCATGTAGAGATGCAGAAATGAAACAAATAAATTAGACACCAAGACAGTTCACCTGAGATGTCCAATTCATTTAGATAAAAATGTTTGATTGAATAATGTGATAATCTCTCTCTTTGTTTTTCAGTGAGGAAATAAATATTTATTAGGATCATGTTAAGTCCATCCTGAGTTGTAGGTGATCTTGATTTTAAATGTTGGACATATTGGCATAGATGTTTTTCTGAGTTGGAAGGCCACCTAGTGCACATCATATTGAATCCTATCCTGGCCATATGTGTACATGCAGAAAGCCTGCTTGGCAAGTACTGAGAATCCCCAAGCTAGAGTGTGTCATATCACACTCTACCAGTGGCTTGTCCTTGCAGAACAGGGTCACTGTTCTCTCTTGCTGTGGCCAATACTTGGGGAGGCTATTCTTTGTCAGACTGCACGTGTTTCAAAGAAAGCGGGTGTCTTTTTAAAGAAAAGTAGATTTATTTTAGACTTCTTGGTCATATTTCTAGATAGGAGTGCTTTATCTAATGTATTAGTTTGCCAGAGCTGCTGTAACAAAATACCACAAACTGGGTGGCTTAAACAACAGAAATGTATCGTCTCACAGTTCTGGAGGCTGGAAATTCAAGATTAAGGTGTCAGCAGAGTTGGTTCCTTCTCAGGGCTTTGGCAGGGAATCTGTCCCACAGCTCTCTCCTAGCTTCCGGTGGTTTGCTGGAAATCCCTGCCATTCTTCGGCCAGTAGAAGCATCACCCCAGGCTCCGCCTTCATCCTCGCAGGGTGCTCCCCTGAGGGCATGTCTGTCTGTGTCCGAATTGCCCCCACTCCAGTATGATTTTATGTTACCTGATTGCAAGAGCAACAACCCTGTTTCCAAATAAGATCACATTCCGTGGTACTGGGGGTTAGGATTCTAACATATGAACCTTTGGGGGACAGAATCCAACAGGTAATATTTAATAATAGTAATACTAATAAGCAAGCACATAGCACAGAATGTGCCAAGCCCTTCCAAACATTAACTCATTTAATCCTCATAAAAGCCCTGTGACATGGGTACTATTATTGTCTCTTCTTTATTATTTATTTATTTATTTATTACATCTTTATTGGAGTATAATTGCTTTACAATGGTGTGTTAGTTTCTGCTTTATCACAAAGTGAATCAGTTATACATATACATATGTCCCCATATCACTTCCCTCTTGTGTCTTCCTCCCTCCCACCCTCCCTATCCCACCCCTCTAGGTGGTCACAAAGCACCGAGCTGATCTCCCTGTGCTATGCGGCTGCTTCCCACTAGCTATCTGTTTTACATTTGGCCGTGTATATATGTCCATGCCACTCTCTCACTTCATCCCAGCTTACCCTTCCCTATCTCTTTGTTATAGATTAAAAAAATTGAGGCACCAGAAGTTCATATAGCTTGCAAAAAAGAGACTTTTAGGTTAGAATCCAGGCTGTCTGGCTCCAATGTACATACTCTTACATGCCAAAGAACACGGTGCCACCTTCTAGGTATTCATAATCTGTCCAAATGGCTTTTATATTATAAAATTTCATAGGTAATGAAGAGTTTATGACCCTAATCTCTTTAGATGGCATTATGAAGGGAATTATATTCCTCCTCTACAGAGAAATATAGATTATATAGATTGAGAATGGTTCTTGATTTTCTGTTAAAGAGAAAATATGTTAAGCTGATGAACTGACTCATAACATATATACTCTTCTATTAGGTTAAACCGTATGAAATTGTCCTTTTATAAGGTAATACTTATAGTTTATTAATAGTTTTATATGATTCAAGCTATTGTCTTTACTCATGTTTAAAGCCAACTGTTTTGGGCTTCTAAGACTTGTCTGTTCTTTGCAGATAAAGCAGACAGTTCACCTCATTTCTTCAGAAATCTCTTTACCCTTCTGTACTCTGCTGCCCCAGCTTGTCCCAAACATCAGACCTGCAGCCTCTCTTTGTTTCAGGGAAGGGTGATACACAACACACAGGAAGAACAGCAACAAGCAAGTACAATTCAGATGCTTAAATCAGAATATAAAATATAGATTGTGAGGACTACTTCTGTCCCCAGATTTAATAAAGTTTCTCAGTACCACAGAAGGAAAGGAGAGTCTGAGGAGCAGCAAAAACCTTCTGAGGAGATGAGAGTTAGTTACCAAGCAGGGCCTGCGCCTTCCTTCCCCAGGCTGATCCTGGGAAGGATAGACAGTTAAGGGTGCTAGAAATGTGTTCTGATTTTTGGTTAGTGCCATGGAAAAGAGCAAGATGCCACACTTCTCCTGGGACCACGTGGTCTGAGTCACGTTATGGTAATAAGTCTCATTGGTTTATTTCCTAGTAAGTCTAAACTTATTGATAGACAGTTAGTTTCCTTTGAAAAAAATGAAGGTTTTTGCACACTTAAATTTGTTGACTGACCTAATAGCTACATGAGAGAAATATGATTTTGAATTTTTAGATCTTAAATTCAGTTTTTTTCTCTTTATTTTTACACTAAATAAAAGGCTTTTTTAAAAAAAATACATAGTTTCAATAATTTCTAAGAAGAATTATATTTATAATATATTTTATTTATGAACTGTAAGGTACTTTATGAAGTAGTTAGATAAAATATTTTCAGATCACTCTGACTTTATTTATTTAGCAATATCAGGCACTATATGAGGATGTGGGATTACGTAGATAAATAAGACACGGTCTCTACCATTGATTGCATTTTGTGTACCTTTTTATGACTTTAATCTCTATTTGTGACAACTTAAACAAGTTTACAGATAAAAAAATGAGCTCTGGATATACAAGCTGATGGAGGTGACTATAGTGAATAAAGAGAAAAGTAACATGAGTTTTACTTGAGTAAACTTGAGTTAAAGTGTTCACAAATAAATACCCAAACTAAGCAATAGTGCTCTCTGATTATGATCCATGAATGACATATGGAAGTTCTTAGGTAGAAAGGTTACCAACTTTGGCGTCAGAAAGAGATGGATCTTTTTTTCCAGTTGAATCATGAAACTAGCTGCAAGATTACAAACAAGTTACTTAACATTACAAATGCTAGTTTCCTGAGGGAAACTGAAGGTTATTATGAGGATTAGTAATAACTGACACATCTCAAGTTCCTAATGATTGGTAAATTTTATTGATATTTTAATTTTGCTGTTATTATTTTTCCATGATGCCAATTCAGTATATATATATTTTCCACTTTTATTGAGAAATAAATGATACATCACTGTATAAGATGTAGAGCATGATGGTTTGATTTACATATATTGTGAAATAATTACCACAGTAGTTTCAGGCAGCATCTATCTTGTCATATCGACACAATTAAAAAAAAAAAAAAAAAAAAGGAAAAATTATTACCAGGAACCATATCAAGGAGTTTTATTCCTATATTTCTTCTAGGAGTTTCACAGTTTCAGGTCTTACATTTAAGATTTTAATACATTTTGAGTTAATTTTTGTGAGTAAGGTAAGATATGGGTTCAGTTTTATTCTTTTACATGTGAATGTTCAGTTATTCCAGCACCATTTATTGAAGAGACTGTCTTTTTTTCATGGAGTATTCTTGACTTCCTTGTCAAATATAAGTTGACTGTATATGCTTGGGTTTATTTTTGGGTTCTCAATTCTGTTTCATTGGTCTATTTGTCTGTTTTTAATGCCAGTACCATACTACTTTGATGACTATGGCTTTATAAGTACAGCTTGAAATCATGAAGTGTGATGCCTCCTGCTTTGTTCTTCTTTCTCAGAATTTCCTTAGCTATTTGGGGTCTTTTGTGGTTCCGTATACATTTTAGGAGTGTTTTTTTTTCTACTTCTATAAAAAATGCCATTAATATCTTGATAGGGATTGCACTGAATTTATAGATGGCTTTTGGTAGAATCGACAATAATATTAATTCTTCCAATCCATGATCATGGAATACCTCTTTCCATTTATTTGTGTCTTCTTTAGTTTCTTTCATCAATGTCCTATAGTTTCAGAGTAGAGATCTTTCACCTCCTTAGAGGTGAAAATTTAAATTTAAATTTATTCCTAAGTATCTTATTGTTTTTGATGATATTGTAAATGGGATTGATTATTTCATTGCTTTTTCAGAAAATTTGTTGTTAGTACATTGAAATGCTACTGCTTTTTGCATGTTAATTTTTATCCTGAAACTTTACTAAATTGATTGATTAGCCCTAACAGTTTCTTTGGTTGAGTCTTTTGATTGATTTTTTTTTTGGCGGTATGCGGGCCTCTCACTGTTGTGGCCTCTCCCGTTGCGGAGCACAGGCTCTGGATGCGCAGGCTCAGCAGCCATGGCTCACGGGCCCAGCCGCTCCGCGGCATGTGGGATCTTCCCGGACTGGGGCCCGAACCCGTGTCCCCTGCATCGGCAGGCGGACTCTCAACCACTGCACCACCAGGGAAGCCCTTTTGATTGATTTTTATGTATAAAATCATGTCATCTGAAAATAGAGACAATTTTACTTTTTCCTTTCCAATTCTGATACCTTTTATTTCTTTTTCTTGCCTGATAGCTCTAGCTAGGGCCTCTAGTACTATGTTGAATAGGAGTTATGAAAGTGGGCACCCTTGTCTTGTTCCTGATCTTAGAAGAAAAGCTTTTACCATTGAGTATGAGGTTAGCTGTGGGTTTGTCATATATGAGCTTTATTATGCTGAGATATGTTCTTTCTGTGCCTACTTTGTTAAGAGTTTTTTTGTGAATGGATGTTGAATTTTGTCAAATGCCTTTTTTTGTGTCTGTTGAAATGATCATATGATTCTTTTCTTTCATTTATTAATGTGATATATCACAAAGATTGATTTGCATATGTCAAACCATCCTTGCATCCCAGGGATGAATCCCATTTCAGCATAGTGAATGATTCTTTTAATGTTCTGCTGAATTTGGCTTGCTAGTATTTCATTGAGAATTCTTGCATCTATATTCATCAATGATATAGACCTGTAGCAAATATTAATAAAATGTAGAAATTGTCATTCTAATTTGATAGAAGGGGAATGTAGAATTAAGAAATAAATTTGTCTATTTCTATGTAAAGTTAATAAGAAAGTCTGTCTGGCAAAAGTGATGGAGGAACAAAAGAGATCTGTCCTATAACAATTAAGGATGGATAAAGGTCAGGGTTACAGATCTACAGATCCAATAGATATTAAGCATAATCATAGGCAAGTACTATCAATGCAGGAAATAAATGGTCAAATTTCTACAAAAATGTAATTTATCTGAGCTGACTGAAAAATGAATAAAATATTTGAATAAATCTATATTAAGGGAATTGGATGGAAGGGTTGAAAATCTTCAGCGTGCAATCCCTTCCCCCCCTTCACTTACACTCACAAACGTACAAATCCATTACCAAATATGTCATTAACAGATAATCCCAATACATAAACTTTTACAGAGAGTAGAGAGTCAGTACCCTTGTAAACACATTTTATAAGACTAGTAAAACCTCTATATTGAAACCAAGGAATGACAACATGAGAAAGGAAAATTGTAGGTTCATCTTCCTTATGAATTTATAAGCAAAATTCCTAAGGTATTAGCAAGTCCAATCTAACATTGGGTAAAATAACACATTAGGATTAAATTGGGTTTGTTCCAGAATGCAAGGAATTTTTACTGTTATGAAATTTATTAGCATATTTTACCCCATTAATAGATAAAAGCCCTATGATCACCTCAATAAGTTTAGAAAAATCATTTGATAAAAATATGCAATACTCATTTACAATAAAAATTCCTGAAAAATTAGTAATAGAGGAGAATTTCCTTAATCCTATGAAAAATTTCTACCAAAATTTACAACAATTGCCATAGTAAGAGTGAAACATTTCAAGTATTGTCATAAAATGTAGCTATCACTTTTTCTATTCAACATTTTGCTACAGGCCATATCTGGTGCAGAAATTAAAAATAAGAATAATTATCAGCAATGAAGAGACAGAATTGTTCTTTTTATTCTATGGTAGGATTATCTATTTAGAAAATTCAAAGAATGATACAGGGAAATTATTTGACATTAAAGAAAGTTTAATAATGTTGAAATACAAGATTAACATGTAAAAATAAATTGCTTTTCTTTATATAGTGTAAACAATGAGAAAAATATAACTTAAAGCATAACATTTATAATAGTGACAACAATTATATAGAACCTAGGAATAAATTTAACAAGAAAAAGGAAATAATTTCTAGAGAAAATATAATATTTTTTGCAAAACAAATAGAGGACCTAAATAAATAGGAATCTATGTTGCGTTCATGAAGGAAAATATTATAAACATATGAACTCTGCCCTTATTAGTCTGTACATTCCATAGAATTCCAAACAAAAGTACACTAGAGCTTTTTCCTTTGAATTAGACAAGTTCTGGACATAAATTCATACGTAAAAGGAAGGCTCAAAAATAGTGAATGCACTTTCCCGAAAGGTGGAGAGAACAGATATCTAGATTTACTTAAAGTTATAGAAATTAAGAGAGTACAATATCTGTGCAAAGAAAGACAAGTAGAAAGAAGAACCAGGACAGAACATTCTTACTCATATGGAAAATAAAATGACAGAGGAGGAAATTAGCAGAAAATATAGGTTATTCACTAAGTAGTACTGGGATAATTGATTATCCACATGGGAAAAACCCCCATAAATTTAAACCCCCAACCTCACTTTATACACAAAAATATGGGTTCAAGACATAAATGTTAAAGCTTTAATTTAAAAAAATTTAATGGAGACTATTTTTATGACCTTGAGCTAAGAGAAAGATCCTTAAAATCTAAAAGTATAAACCTTAAGGGAAAAGATTAGTAAATTTTTCTGTTAAAATGAACAACTTCTGTATAGATTGCAAAATGATATATACTTGTATATAAAATTTACATAATATCTAAAAACAGGCAAACTAATACACATACTATTTATAATTATATGCAATAAAATATAAAGATATGCAGGTAGATTATAAACCGCGAATCTAGATAGTGAAGATACAGGGATGGAGGATAGGTACACAGGGTCCCAATTGTGCAGTGTTCTATTTTTACTAAATCAAATATGACAAAATGTTAATATTTACCAAAAGAAAAGTGGTAGATCCATGAGTCTTTGATGTATTATTACTTATAATTTCTCTCTGCTCAGAATAGATAATAATAAATTTTTTTAAAGAAAATGAAAACTAAAATAACAAGAGAGAAAGTGAAGATATGAAAAGTGGTCGAGGAGGTCTAGTGGGGGGGAGAGGGAAAACTCTAAAATGAGTTCAAACAGGACTAGAGCTTTCAGATGTAGAAAATGGAAGACTGTGAGAAGACTTGGTGGAGTTACACAGAATTAAGAATCTCATGGATTAAGTGAAAAAAGATCTGTTTGTTAAATACCAAGTAAAGGATGCTCGTGGTTCCTTCTTCATTTTAGTGAAGTAAGTGGAGGAAACATTCAAAGCTAATATCACTTCATTCAACAGCTAAAGAAATTATGAAACATTAATCAAGGTTGAGACCATAAATGACTTCAATTTTAGGGACCTAAATTTGATGACCTAAAAGAAAATTCATGTACCAGAAATGCTGATGTATATTAAGCCTTTAATCCTGAGTCAGAACAGAGCACCCACCCAGATACTCTGGAGTGTTAGGAACAGAGGTCAAGATGAGGAAGACCACGTGACTGACACTAATTTGTAGTAATTTGGTGACTCTCAAATGTCATCTAAATTCTAACCTTCTTATATTACGAGTTGTGGAATTTTGGCACAGAGAAGTTACAGAGTTTGCTCAAGGCCACAATAGCTAATTAGCAGCCCAGCCAGGCCTATAAATCTGTGGCTTGTACCCCTGTAATTTTATGTTAAACAATTCTGCCTCATATTCCTGTACTTTTGGAGGGTTGAATGATTACAATGCATGCATTCATCCTGAACTTGCATAATTTTATTGTCTGTATTTCTTTTTTAACTACGATTGATAGCTGATATCAAGAGATTTATTTAAGTAGAATTTTTTAAAGGTGGCCTTTCTTAATTAGAGCTCTCCTGAGCATTTCTGCCTTTGTGATAGGGAGCACTTCTATCTTTCATATATTTATTTTCTTCTTTAAATGTGCCGGAATCCATAAATGGAAACATTATGTCTGCATTTATGGAAAAAAAAATTGGAAAATTGATTAAACTGATCAAATTGGGGATTTCAAAATATGCCTGTTAGCCACTAGGTGTCACCATAATGCGCTGTAATTAAAAGCCAATATGACAATTTTGTAGAAAAAGTCAATAGCAGCACTTCTCCTGAAGCATTGTGACACTTCTAGAGGGCTAGCTGCGTAGCTCTATGTTTTTCCACCCCTGGGATTCTGTATCTAAGCCCTAGGTTAGATACAGAAAAATTAGTAATAGATTTCACTTAGTTATTTTCATAGTCTATGATTATAGTACTGAGAGGATCTTAGTGACCAAAGCAGTATGTTTTAGCAATGTTAAATAATGACGCCGTTTGTCTTGTCTTGGGATTCCACTTGTCATGCACGTGTTATTTCCAAGAAGGGGAGTGCAGGGGTGGCAGGGCTGCTGAGGAGGGGAAAGGTCACCTGTGGAGGGTCTGCAGGAATGGCAACTTCAGTGCTTAAGGGGCACATAATTGTGTCTGGGTGACTAGAAGCCAACCAGGCATCTATTTTCTCCTACACCAGTTCGCAGCAGTACACTTTAACCTCTGTGAAGGCTCGTTTTCTTCAGGTAATATACTCACTCACTTTTGGCTGAAAATGAAGATGTT